>NC_141037.1:49595000-49748750 GCF_052040795.2 Danio rerio
GAGTTGTAGTTCTCCAGCGATTGGCAAATGCTAGATCGCTGGTGATCGGAATAGTGGCACAGTTCATTTGGATTAGAAACTGTCTAGTGGTGTAACTCCATTAATAAAATTAAAATAAAATGAATATATGGATTCTTGTATGTTGAATAATACATCCCTAAATTAAATCCACAATTTAGATTCTATTTTATTTCCGTAGTTACTTCAAATGACCTTGTGTCAATTGAAAACTCCATTAAGTGTGAACACAACAAGCCTGTGTCTGATTTGTATTGGAGAGGATCTGATAGCTGATTTGAAGAAAACAGAACTGTAACCTAGATTCAGTGAAAAAGATGCAAGCAAAACCCAAACAACAAGTACAGCGAAGATAAAAGCAGGCTGAAACATGACTCACGGATCTCCCCGGTAGAGCAATTCGGTCTGATTTGACGTTATTAAAGGTAATCATTAGTCATTTCACGAGGGCATAACACTGTTTTATCTTTACTCTTTGACAAGTTTCCTCAAACGAGCCGAGTTCACAATGCTATTTATGTCTTCCTTTTCTGCTGTCTCAGGTTTTTCTCAGTTTTTTGTACACATACTCCTCAATCATATGCTTGCTCAAGCAGGTAATGGGACTTCAGCTGACAAATGGTTTTACTGTGTGGACAAGCACTGGAGCTGATTCGTGCGGTTCAGAAGTCAGGCCAAATCTGATATTGAATTCCAGACCCACAGGATTCAGATATCAAAACAGGAAAGAAACAAGATCAGATAATCTAATATGTTGTAGTGGATTACATATCATCATGGCACAGGTGTGCATGAGTTCCCCTACTATCTTTAGGCAGAAGATTCAGAGGACAGCACTGATAGTTAAATATATAACATTTAAAAAGCTATTTATCTTTGTAATGTGACACATTCACAAGATAAGCTAAATTATGGAGGCACATTGTTAATTAGAGCTGTTTTTAGATTTGATTGTACTGCAAAAGTTTTATACTTCAGCCTATATAACATTCCTGACACAGGCTTCTCCCCACTAGTTAGATTGTGGTCTCCACAGCATCCTTTTCCTTCAAGACAGGAACAACATACTGTTGTATTTAAGTACTTAGCTTAGAACTTATCTAGGTAAACTTACCCTCTAAGTGTTCAGGCACAGGGATGTTGTATGGTTATCCTTTTGGAGAGGCTTGTATGCTCACACTACTCGCCTGGAAAAAATCCCTCTAAACTTGTAACTAGTTTGGTGGTTGTGAAATTGTCCATGAGGACCCCCAATCTATCAGTCACAAACCTTCTATGTTGGATTGTCTTGGTTTTTGGGAAAGTAACCTTCATTCTTAAAGAGCCCATATTATACATGAAATAGGGTCATATCTTGGTTGTAAGGGTCTCCAACAACAGTCTAATATGCATGCAAGGTCAAAAAACACTTTCATGGTCTTATAATCTGCATTTATTTTTACCTAATTATCCCAGCGACTCCTGTATGAATCGTTCAGTGATTCATTTGTTCCCAAACCCCTCCTTAGCGCGAAGCTAATCTGCGCTGATTGGACCGATGACAGTCTGTCGCGATTGGTCGACTGCCTTCAGTCAGAGAGTGAAATGGCCAATAGCTAATCAGCAATTTAAAAAGTAATCACAGTTCATACACGCTAGATAGTGTAGGCGTGGATTTTAGCTGCCACACACACACAAACACACACACACACACCTCCGGACGAGAACGCTCCCGCTTCCGCCCGCACCCGCCAGGTTTTAGCCTTAGAACCCGCCCCGTATTCTGCCCGCCGCGCCCGATCCCGCTAAAGAGCGGGGGAGAACAAAACCGAAAATCTGTATAAACACACACACAGCACCAAGCATAAAGCTCTCGCTCGCTCGCTCGCTCTCTCTCTCTCTCTCATACGCGCGCGTGCGCACTAACACACAAGCACCAAGCAGACACATCTTTCTCTTTCTCAGGCAGCCCGCTCCCGTCCCAAATCAAACCCGTTACCGACCGCTCCGGCGATTTATTCGGAAATTTATTCCCGCGCCGCAGAAATCTGGCGCGGGGACAGCCGCGGGTATGCACACCTCTAACGTTACCACGGAGCTCCATAAACAAAGCACCACGCGTCGCGTTTTTAACGTGACTTTGCACGCGATAAGAGAATATAGCCAGTTAAACTGATACAGTACACTCGGTTACAAGTAACAAATCACAACTAAATACATTTGCAAGCTAGAGTCAACGAGGCAACAACTTTAACCGCACGTACTTACACTTGAGAAATGGAAGAAACCCATCCTGATGTCCATCAGTAAGTTACTGATCCTTCCTTTAACAAACGCAGATGAAGTATTCTTTGTAGCATGTAGCTTCCAGAAGTTTCCAGTAGTTTCCAACTGCTTGGCTATAATGCTGAGGTTTCATCTTTGGGTAGAGACTCAATATATCCATCTGCAATGTGACTTCAATCGACCGGCATGTTTGTGTGCGTGTGTTTGTGGGTGTGTGTGTGTGTGTGTGTGTCTGGGTTACTGCGTCAGAGGGCGGGGCCTCAGGTTTGAAATCTCCCGGGTTTGCGCGTGCACGTGAAAAACTTTGTTTCGTTCGTACGTCATGGCGAAACACCTAATGAGTCGGTATCAAGGCGACTCGTTTGAAGCACTATGAATCGACTCTTTTATAGATGAATCAACAGTTTTAAACACTGTATTCTTACAGATTTAAGCCTTAGCTGGATACTTCACTTCACTTAGAGCTGTGTTACACACTACATGGAGGGGAATTTTTAAAAACCCATAATATGGGCTCTTTAAAAAGAGTGAATGGAGATGTTAGGTCTCTACGACCACAAACCCAAGCCACGAACATGGTTTGGCTCTATATCGTCAACCTGAGGAGGGACTGTGCATTGGTTATTACTCCTATGTAGCATATTGGTTTCATATGCAGACTCCACAAGCCATTAATCATTGGAGCCTTTTTAAATTAAAGTCCAAAGACAGGTCTCAGAGAAATACCCCTATCTTCAGTCACCAATGTAGTATTGCCTTCTTTTAGGGAATTTGTCACTGACAATTTTGATAATTTAAACAGTGAAATCTAACTTGAGATGAACACAAAGTGAAGTGCCATCTCTCTGTCAGGTGTTTGTGTTTATTGGGAGGACTGAACATTAGTTAAAAAGCAAGATTCACAGTCCCTTGGCTGTGAGAGTGAGCAGCTGGAGGAGCAAGAGCTAAAGCCACCTGAGCTCCTGATCAGAAGCTGAAATAAACAACACAAAGGCATCTCTCATGCAGAAAAGAATCACTGGGTATAAATTTAAAGTGTACTTTCTGCCAAGAGTTCAGTACAAACAGACTCTTCAATGCTAAAGCTCAATATATCATGATTTCGCTCACACCCCCTCATAGCAGTGCACTAAAATTACAAGTTTTCCTTTGCAGTTTTGAAAAGTACAGATTACAACACTGTGAAAAGTACCCTGTTTTATATATGCCAGGATAATAGATTGATTTCACGCGGCCGACTTTTTTTAAACGCCATTTTTAAAAGTGAAATCGAGGCTGTGGTGGGAAGAAACCTGGAAGTATTGTTAGGAATTACATAGGAGCGTTGTGTACTTGGCTGTATATCTTATCAGTGAAGAGAAAGTGACACTAATTTATCATTTCACCGCCTTCCGAATGACCTGAAGGTTCATTCTGAATAAATGATAAAAATAAAAAGGGATATCAGAGCTCATTTTCTGCTAAGTTAAGGGAAAAGGCCCTAGTTAGCTAACGCTTTCTTTCTCAAACACACGTTTTAGACGTCATTTATCAAACTCGAGTTAATGAACTGATTCTTTCACTATATTAGACTTGTCATGATACTGAATTAAAAGAAAAACTGTCAATTTCCTGCTAACATTTAAGGCACTGTTGATGGTTTTCCTAAAACAGCGCTAATTTGCCATTGTGTTCACATGCTCAACCGAAATGCTTGTGATTGCCCAAGAAGGTCATCAGTTCCCCCGCTGCTGTTTACCTAGCACAGACGAGCGATCTGCTTGACGACTCGACTGATCTTCACGGCTGCTTCGCGCTCCAGTCTCCGTGTATCTGTGTTTGCACTGGGTGAAGTGCAAACACAGATAAGGAGAGACTGGAGCATGAAGCAGCCATGAAGATCAGTCGAGTCATTCACGCTCAGCAGCGCTTCAATGTTAGCGGGAAATAGACGGTTTTAAAACTTCAGTACTGTGACAACACTATTACAGACAACACGAGGGTGTGCTACAGAGGACTGCAGTGTTTTATCGTGCACCGGGTTACACGATCTGAAGCAGGGAAGAGTCCCCACAGTGTTTACCTGCTGCCATGAACTGAAGCCTTTGAGGATACTTAAGCGTATTATTCTTACAGAGATTGTGATGTTGTTTGATGCTCAATTGCTTTTAATTGTTTAAATTGAAAATACTGAATGATATTAAGGTGATGTTTACACCATTTCTGCGTTTTGAAATCTCGGCAACAGCCGGAGGTTTGTAGTCCACAGCATGTTACTGCAATGTTTACAGTGCTTGTCCTATACCTAGGGTTTCTTCCCTCCGCAGCCTCACTTTGGTGAAAGAAACGTATAGTCGGCAATGTAGCAGAGAACATATGGTCCTGTAGTACATACAGTACACACACACACACACACATGGCATCCCTGTTAATGAATTATAACGGTCAGTCAACATTGTTCATATCACAATAGCTTTATACAAAAATAAATTTTATTTTTAGTTTTTTGTTTTGTTTCTAGTCTAAATATCTAAAAAAAATATTTTAAAAATAAGTATTTTCAGAAACAATTCATCAAAATTAAGTAAGATTTTCCTTAAAACAAGCAAAATAATAAGTAAAAGAGTAAAAGATTTCAAAATAATCATTTTGAAATAAGAATATTTAGTTTACCCCATTGCCAGATCATTTAGCTTGTTTTTAGGAAAATCTAAATTAATTTGGGGTAATTATTTTTTAAAAAGACAATATTTTTTACTTTTATAGAAAACGCATATTGATATAAGAATGTTTAGATAAGTGTTCTTAAAACAAAACAAAAACTCGAAGTAAGAAAAAGTTTTTTTAGTGTTTTTTTTTTTTTTGTGCAGTCCTGTTAACATCAGCATTGCAAAAAAATATATTCCACTATTATGTTTTCATATATCCTATCACTTGTCTAACATATTATTTCATTAAATATTATTTAGGTTTTAGAAGTAAGTCAGAGCACAGCAGATAGACACTATAAATGGGTAAACAGCATAGCCTATTTATGAATGAAGTCAAGACAGTGCTCTGTGAGAGAGAAGACTTAGGTTTACCCAAAGGGGAAACGGTTTCTGTTAAACAATTACATACACTTACATCCTGATCTGACCGAAAAATTAGGACAATGGAGGAGCTCTCTAGGGTTCTCTTACGAGGGTTCTCACTCTCAATTATTTAAATAGATCTCTATACCTGGACCACAGAGAGGTGTCCAAGAGAGCATAAGAGGCAGCCAGGAATCCGATGATCAGATCTTACAGTACGTCTCCAATGTTCTGCTAGTATGGTGGATCTGAACATTTTGAACAGTGTCCTGCATAAGGAGCACTGCAGTTCAAGAAAATGCAAATCCAGGATCAGTACTTGTCTTCTCCTACTCTGCAGAAATCTCCTAAGCAAAGTCCACAAAGTGTCACTAAATAGGCAAGCCTGCTTTGTCTGTGTCTCTCATACTGGCCAGGTTGAGCCAGAGGTGGCATTCCTGGGTCAAATAATTAACCATCGACTTTCTTTGGGACCATGCAGAGCGTAGTCAGCAGTCACTTTGAGGGTGAGCAAAGATCCCGACAGCACATTTGTGACTGCATATGGGCCACTCAAATACTTGTATGAACGGGAGTGATGTAATATGCAGATTCAGAAATTGCCATTGGCCATTTTTAAACAGATACAGAGTGATTGGTCTATAAATGGAAATTCCCCCGCAGTCTGTTAGTCAGACACGGTGCCCACACATTTCCTACACTTTAATATACACTAATAAATCTCTTATAGATCTATAGTCTTTGGCTTAATTGGTCCCTCGGCATGTTAAATTTTCAAAATAAGAGTCCAACATACATAGTAAGTTTATATAAACTTAGATAGACTTAAAAAAAAAAAGATAACAGTAAACTTATAATAACTTGGCTTCTTGTTCTGGTCTGCCTTATGTAGAACATGACCTAAAGTTTATGCAAAAGTTTGTGTGGGGATGGGAGGATAGGGTGCTAATAAATAGTGCTGTATGGAACATAACAGTGTTTTGTTCTGATAGGCCTGTTTTCACCAGAAATGTATACTCACTTCACCTGATTTACATGAGAATGAGGAAACAACGGTATGGCTATTTCATTACACTGAACTGTTCAGCTATGCCTAGGTGTATCCATATCATACCTGTAAACAATGGGATGTAAAAATAAGGGATTTGCCCACCATAATGAGGGACACCCCCGCCCCCCATCCCCAAATTACTAAATATGTTCATTTGGAGCTGTTTCATTGTAAATAAACAGTTAAATGGTCAGTAATATGTTTATTATTATTATTATTATTATTATTATTATTTACAAAAGAAAAAATAAATATATACATTAGCAGCAAATAACTTAAGTAAACAGTTAAAATTAATAGCTTTTATAATGAAATAGGATCGAGCTATCAAATCTCATTAGCCATTTCTTTACTGTATAACTTACACATTCTGATTAAAGAGCAACGAATGAATCTCTTATTTATTTAGATTTTTTTTGTTTGAATACATTAAATAACAGAGGTGTCACTTTAAAAATGCACACATCTAACAAAATAAAGAATGCATTTGACGGCTTTCCTAACTTTTTATGTTAGTTTAAGACGAAATTAGTTGTGTTTAAAAAAAAAACCCACTAAGTTCGACATCTTTAGATATTATTATTATGAATTATGTGTATATGTCTGTTTAAACCATTGGTTTAAACACGCACCCAAAAGCCAGACTTGTACAGAATCCGTTTAGGAAACGGCATCTTTTTATCACTATGAGTGCGTCAGCTGACAGTCATGCACCATCATACTGTATGACTGTTTTGAGGATTGCATGCTGTAGGTGGGGTGACAGCACCTGTAATGAAAAGGAAGGGGAATCCTGCCATTTTATATTTATTTCAAAGTGTTTTCATGGCTAAACAAAGCGAAAGCACAGAACAGACTTGCATTTACGAGCGAGGGGCGTCTCCTGGTGGTTTGGCGGTATGGCGGAATGTCTTGCGTATAGGGAGGCTCGACTTTTTAATGTTTCTTGCCATCCTTCAGAGAAACACTGAGAATACGGGAGAAATACAGGAAAATACCTTTACGGGATTATAGCGGAATAGAACTGTAAAATACTAGAAGAATCCCTGGTAAAACGGGAGGGTTGACAGGTATGATCCATTTTGTTATTATATGGCACCTTTATTAGTGTTGTCAGTATGTATGCATTTCACAGGTTATTCGTTCCATGTTTAGGAACTGCTGACTCACGGCCATAGTTTTCTAACTTGTGACAAATGTGTACACGCTGTTAGTTTAACTTATGGCCCGGGGATAAGAGTCAGACTGTAAAACAGCCGAGCCATTTATGCCTCATCTGTCCCACTGGAGGAGCTCATGTTTTCAGCAACAGTGCAGTGACCTTGAGTGCTGTTGGTCATTTGTTTAAGCTGACAGTTGTAAATTAGTGCCGTGTGAGGAATGTTAAATTATTTTCTATTAACTAGAAGTTTTCTCATCAAACATGAGCTTTAAATCAGACTTTAAATGTAGTGGTTGCTTACTGAAAAATTAACAAACCCAATTGCAAATGGACTGTTATGTACTTTACAGTAGGCCCATGTTTTTAAAGCATTTTCGCACATTTTTGAAGCATTGTTTTATATACAGTTGAAGTCAGAATTATTAGCCTCCTCTTTAAATTAGTTTTTTCTTTTTTATATATTTTCAAAATGATGCTTAACAGAGCAAAAAAATTTCACAGTATTTCTGATAATATTTTTTCTTCTGGAGAAAGTCTTATTTGTTTCATTTAGGCTAAAATAAAAGCAGTTTTTAGTTTTTTACGAACTATTTTAAGGTCAAAATTATTATCAACTTTAAGCTACTTATTTAGGGCATCTGCTGCGTAAAAACGTGCTAGATAAGATGAGGGTTCATTCCGCTGTGGCAACCCCAGATTAATAAAGGGACTAAGCTGAAAAGAAAATGAATGAATGAATCTTCTCACCGTTACACAGAAATAGGGGGTGGGGGGGGGGGGGGGTAAACAGGGTGTCTAATAATTCAGGGAGGCTACTTAAATACACTGTAAATACACTGTAAAACTATTTGTATATTCGAATTGTGTGATTCATGTTTTTATTTTTTCCTGTTTATTTATGGGACCTTGATCTTCCCTCCAACAACTTTTAAAAAACACATTCTAAAATGCGCATCCAATGGACGCTATGCTGATGCATCACAAGAGAATTCATGAATGGAAGTGAATCGAAATAACTGATGCAGTAGGTCACATGATCAAGACAAAATGGCGGCTTTAATACGTCCGAGCTCCATTCACTCCTCCTATTGTATAGAACTTAAATTTTAATTCAAATGTAGTAGCTACTGAGTAGGTGATTTTGAACGCAGTCATAGACTCATGTTGTTTCTGTGCTGACCTAAGAATATTTTCTGTCCATTCAGGAACCTTTTTGTTAATAGATTTTTACTTATTTGTCATTTAGTATTGTTATTGATTTATTCCAGTTTGGCTGGTTGGTCTCCACAAAGTCAAAAAGGTCAGATTGCAGCATTGCAAGTACAATTAAGAGTTTTGTTTTATGTTAAAAATTAACCTTTACAGCTATAATTACAGCAAAAAATATAAAATATATATATAAAAATTCTAATATAATATATATAAAAAACGGTCACTGAAGCAGGCCTTTCTGAACCAGACTTATCTTTAGGCTTGAGTGAACTGCATTGTAAAAGTTAGTATGTTTGCTTTATTTGTTCAGTTGTATCCTTTTTAGAGACTGAAAGTGAGAGTATAAGGTTTAAAAATAGGGCAACTTTGCATCTCAGAACATGTAGTTTTTTTCTCAAAGAATTTGTCAGGGTTCTGCCACTCTGGTCATGTAAATTCTTGTTTTGGTGGCAGAGTCTGGACACTAGCTCTGTCTAGTCCTGTTGTGCTCGGCTCGAGTTTTGTTGTTGGGTCGAGCACTTGTTTTGTCATTGTTTGTGTCTCTAAATGAGCGCCTTTTTTGAACGCGCATGGTGTGTACCCGTGTCTTGCGTTCAGTCTTCTGTTGGTGTTTTACTTAGCACGTGGTGCGTGTTTACCTCGTGCTTGTGTTGTCATGAACACGCGGTTAATGAGTTCTCTCATTGGCTGCTTGTTCTAGTCTTGTTTTATGTGAGCGCATGACTTGTGTTGTCTCTTTGTGTCATGTGCTCTCCCGTCTATTGTCTAGTCCCACCCTCCTTGTTAACCTATTATTAGTTAATTGTGTTCACTAGCTGTATGTTAATTTACTTCTGTTTATAATCCCCTCATGTCTGCTAACCTGTGCCAGTTCGTCACCGTATGTCATCGTTTCTCTTCTAGTCCTGTTGTGTGTTCCAGCTCTGATCCCTGCCCAGTCAAGTTTACTTGCTTGCTTGCTTGTTTGTTTGTTTAATTGTTTTGCTAGTGTTTTCCCCCTCGGGGTAGTTTATTTTGCTGTTTATTTTTATTTTTACTATTAATAAAGACTCATTTAGTTTTGCTCTTGAGTCCTCGCCCCTTTCCTCTTCACTAGTGGTTCTCAAACTTTGGTACGTGTACCACAGAGGAATGAAATATGTCATGTACATGCTACACAAATTTCTAAATTTATCAAAAATGATGTATATAATATGTCATATATGGCATATAGCCTATATTTCTGATGTAATCTGCCACGTTTTTTAACTGTGCAGAGTTGCAGCTGCTTTACTGGGCCTACTGCGCTACTGTATTGTTATACTGCTCATTTTGGTGGTAGTGGGAGAGACAATTTTTTTCCGAGGTGGTACTTGATGAAAAACATTTGAGAACCACTGCTCTACACAACCGTGACAGAATCAGCACATTTAAAACAAATCAGATGAGTAAATGATTTATTTAGTCAACTTAAATGCTGCAGTTTGCTTTGTTAAATGACTTTGCTTTTTCAGCAGTAGCTTTTACCTGTCAGTGTGTTGTACATGGTCCTAAATAGCATACAAGTGAATTTTTAATTTTAACCATTTGTATTTTACTTTAACCCAGTGTTTCCCAACCCTGTTCCTAAAGGCACACCAACAGTACACATTTTCAACCTCTTTCAACTCAAACTGAATCACCTCATCAGAACAAAAGAGACTTGAAAGATAAAGGGTCAGATAAGGTAGACATCCAAAATATGTACTGTTGGTGTGCCTCCAGGAACAGGGTTGGGAAACACTGCTACTGAAAAGAAATGTGAAAGGTGTTAAATTCTTTGAAAACGTCTCGGGTTACGTATGTAACCATAGTTCCCCGAGAGGGAACGAGACACTGCGTCTAACCAGAACGCTAGGGGAACACCTCTTTTATACGCGTCTTGAAGCACATGTGAAATCAATCTAATGTAATTAAGCAGGTGTCGTCAGACCAGAGAGTATAAAAGCCTGTACTGAGCATTCAGTATCAACTTCGAATTTGCTTGAAAGAAGTAACAGGCAGAAGAGAGTATGGCGGAATACGCAGTGTCTCGTTCCCTCTCGGGGAACTATGGTTACATACGTAACCCGAGACGTTCCCCTTCTAGGGAACTTCAACACTGCGTCTAACCAGAACGCTAGGGGAACGCAATACCCACTAGGCCAGACTCACTGCTGACTGTGAACGCACACTACGCAGTGAGAATAGAGGACCCTGGTGAGGGGTCTACATCGAGTTGATAGTGACGCACAAATGTATGTGGAGTCGACCATCCTGCCGCCAAACAAATGTCAGAAAGGGCTGAGCCCGAAATAGAAGCTTTGGAGGCCCCGACAGCCCTTGTGGAGTGGGCCTTAACAAATTTAGGTGCAGGGCGTCCAGCAGCCTGATAGGTAAATGAGATAGTCTCAACTATCCAATTACTTATTGTCTGCTTATTTGCCGGACTCCCCCTTTTTGAGGGTCCGAAGCAGACCAGTAACTGTTCACTCTTTCTCCAGTTGATAACCCGGTTAACATATGTATTCAGAGCTCTAACTGGGCAGAGTAAGTTTAACTTCTCTTGGTCCGACGACTGAAATGGGGGCGGGTTAAAGGCCTGTAGCACAGCAGGTCTCGCCACATGAGTGGGCACCTTAGGCACGTACCCCGGTCTGGGATAAAGAAAGGCTTTGGACATGCCTGGAGCAAACTCCAGAAATGAAGGTGCAACCGACAAAGCCTGGAGGTCACCAACCCTTTTTAAGGAAGAAATAGCTAATAAGAAAGCTGTTTTTAGTGTCAGAAACTTATCTGACGCCTCCTGCAGTGGCTCAAATGGGGGAACAGAGATGCCCTCGAGCACCAATGTTAAATCCCATGTCGGTACCCTGTGTGTGCTGACAGGCCTTAGCCTTATGGCTCCACGAAGGAAGCGACGAATTAGCGGATCCTGTCCTAGTGACTCATCATCTAGGGGAGAACGGTAGGCCGCTATAGCTGACACGTACACTCTCAGAGTGGATGCAGCTAACCCAGCAGACAGGCGATCTTGGAGAAATTCCAGCACTGAGGCTACCTGGCAGCTGACTGGGTTCAGCTGGTGTTCTCTGCACCAAGCTGAAAAGAGAGCCCATTTTAGGGCATAAAGCTTCCTTGTGGAGGGAGCCCTGGAGCTTAGAATGGTCTGAGCAACCTCGGTTGACAGTCCATACTCTATGAGGTGGGCCCCCTCAGAGGCCACACCCACAGTTTCCACAGGTCGGGTAGGGGATGAAGTATCATTCCTCCCCCCTGGGACAGAAGGTCCCTGCTGATGGGGATCTCCCACGAGAGACCCGCCAGCAGGGCTATGAGGTCCGAAAACCAAATACTGGTAGGCCAAACCGGGGCTACCAGCAGTAACCGTACTCAGTCTTGACGGACCCTCTCCAGGACTCCTGGGAGCAGAGCGATCAGGGGAAAAGCATACAGACGTAGCCTCGGCTATGTCTGAACCATGGCAACCAGTCACGGAGGGGCTGGATGCGCGAGAGAAACTCATAGTACGCAATGCGTGGTCTCTTGGGAAGCAAACAGGTCTACCTGCGCTTTCCGTAATCTTTCCCAAATGGACTCCACCACCTCGGGGTGAAGAAGTTTCCATTCCCTGGATCTCACCCCCTGCCTCGACAGGAGATCTGCTCCCATGTTCAGATGGCCCGGGACATACATTGCCCTGATGGACAGGATTTTGTTCTGGGCCCACAGGAGGATCCGATGTGCTAGTTTGCTTAGCATTCGAGACTTTAGACCCCCCTGCTGGTTGATGTAAGCGACCACCAATGTGTTGTTCGTGCAGACTAAAACATGATGGCCCCTTAGATCTGGGAGAAAGTGTTTTAAGGCCAGAAACACGGCCATCATCTCCAGGCAGTTTATGTGCCAGTAACGATGATGTTCTCCCCATCGTCCCGCTGCGGGAAGCCCCCTCAGGGTTGCTCCCCAGCCCGTTAGAGAAGCATCTGTCATAAGCATGACGCGATGACAGACAGCCCCCAACACTAGGCCCTGGGACAGATACTAGGGCATTTTCCACATACTTAAGGCTCGAAGGCAGCGCCGCGAGACCTTGATCATGCGGATCAAGCCCGTTGCTCCCTAGCCCGTCAGAGAAGCATTTGTCATAGGCATGACGCGATGACAGACAGCCCCCAACACTGGGCTCTGGGACAGGAACCAGGGTATTTTCCACATACTTAAGGCTCGAAGGCAGTGCCGCGAGACCTTGATCATGCGGAAAGGATTCCCCTTGAGGGAAAACCCCCTGGATTTGAGCCACCACTGCAGGGGTCTCATGTACAGCAGACCGAACGGAATCAAGCTGGCTGCTGCTGCCCTGAGACCCAACAACCTCTGAAAGTGTTTCACAGTGATGAACTGGCCTAGTTTGACTCTGTGTACGGTTGACTGAATCGATTCGATTCATGGCGGGGACAGACGTGCTCGCATCGTCATGGAGTCCCATAGCACACCTAAAGAAATGGTCGTCCTGGCTGGAACAAGCACACTTCTTGCGGTGTTTAACCGAAACCCCAACCTTCTGATATGGGTGAGAACGACATCTCGATGCCGAACTGCCATATCTTGAGTCTGAGCTAGAATTAGCCAATCGTCTATGCAGTTTAGGATACGTATCCCCTGCATACGAAGTGGAGCTAGTGCCGCTTCGACTATTTTGGTAAAGGTTCGAGGTGACAGAGCTAGGCCGAATGGAAGAACCCGATACTGGAACGCTTCGCCCCCGCAAGCGAACCTCAGGTATTTCCTGTGTTGGGGAAGGATGGAAATATGGAAGTATGCGTCTTTCAGGTCTATCGTCACAAACCAGTCCTCGGACTGAATTTGTGACACCACATTTTTGATGGTTAACATCCTGAACCTGAGGGCCTCGACGGACCGATTTAGATTTATCAGATCTAATATGGGACGCAATCCCCCATCCTTTTTGGGAACTATAAAATACCGGCTGTAAAACCCTGACTCTTTGTCGAGTGGGAGAACACGCTCTATTGCGCCTTTTATTAATAAGGCCAGTACTTCCTGTTCCATAACCAGAGCCTGTTCTGGCTTCACTATGGTGGGTGCAATACCGTTGAAGCGAGGTGGGCGTGCACAAAACTGTATTTTGTAGCCGTGTTCTACTGTGAACAGGACCCACTGGGACACCATCGGCAGGTGTTTCCACGCTGCCAAAAAATGTGCTAGGGGTACCAGCCTCTCGAGACTGGCCTCTGGTTGTTCTTTGACCCCCCTGCAGAGGGGGTGGGGCCCCCAATGCCCTCAGACACTGAGGAACGCCCACCCCGGGAGACACAGAGCCCCCCACCAGCATACGTGGTGAGGTGGTCTCTCCCTTTCTCCGCGGACCCTGGTTCAGTGAGAGCGCTGAATGGTGCTCTCGGCGTCCAGGGGGGGCCCTGGAAAGCCTGACCCCCAACACGTCAGGACTTTGTTTTATCCTTTGAACTTCATGATATGAGGAGCTGGTTGACGGCTGGCCCAGACTTTTTGATCTTGGGGGAAGAAAGTCCCCGAGGGAGCTAGAGCGTTTTTTAACTCTGTCGAGGGATTCGGCGACACGATCAACGGCGTCACCGAAGAGCCCTGAGCTCGATATTGGAGCGTCCATAAGAATAGCTCTATCGGTTTCTGACACTTCTGCTTGTGTCAGCCAGAGGTGCCGCTCAGTAGCCACCAGGGTAGCCATAGATCGCCCCAAACTAGAGGCTGCCTCTTTAGTAGCTCTTAAAGCTAGATCTGACGCCCGAAGAGCTTCTCGAAGCTGTTCGGGTGTTGCTCCCCCACCATCTAGGCACTCTTTAATTAGGTCAGCCTGATATGCCTGCAGCACTGACATGGTGTGCAGGCATCCAACAGACTGACCAGCCGTCATATATGCTTTACTGACTAGACCCGATGTTAATCTTAATGGTCTCGACAACAAAGCCCACGAACTGCTGAATAAATAGCTGTTTTTGGTGTCATTAACCATGCTGAATACGGATTTTTCCATGATTTAGAAACCGCATCATGTAGCTCGGGACAAAAGGGGAGGTCCCTTAGTGGAGGATCTACTCTGCTGGGTAATTCTCTCTCATCCAGCATTCCTGTCAGACGCAGCTGCTGCTGCTCACGTGCTGGCTGCCAATCTATTACATCGAACCGGTCAGCAGCACGTGAAATCACCTCCACTAACTCCTCATATTCCGCTGACTGGGGCGGCAGATTCCCCGACCCTCTTTTTATTTGTTGCTGCGGCGCCTCGGTTTCCTCGGAAACGGAGGACGCCGCCCTCTCACGAGGCGCAGAAGAAACCGCAGAGCGTGCTTCTGACGCTCCCGAAGGAGGATTAGATCTCACGGATCCAGAGAGAGAAAGGACAGAGTCCGTCTCCATCTCATCCACCAGATCTAGCTGTGAACCCCACGACCGAAGTCGACGCTCAGCCTCAGCACGAGCGGGACCCGAACCGCGAGGAGCGTGCGCCACGGGAGCTTTATTAAAGAACTCTCTCCGACTGCGCAGCTCTTTACGGGAGAGAACGTCACAGTGTCCACAGTCAGCATTCTCAAATGCTACCAGGGCATGCTCTTCTCCCAAACACTCTAAACACAAATCATGTGAGTCACCAGCCGTAATAAAGCGAGGGCATGGAGGCACACAACGTTTAAAGTTTTTCTCTGCCATACCAAAATAAAAAAGTAAGTTGTCAGTTTTTTTGTATTTTGTGTATGCAAATCAGTAATGAAAGATCACAGAAAGAGGGTGTATTTTCACGTGCGTGCTTCTTGAAAGCAAAGAAGTTGATACTGAATGCTCAGTACAGGCTTTTATACTCTCTGGTCTGACGACACCTGCTTAATTACATTAGATTGATTTCACATGTGCTTCAAGACGCGTATAAAAGAGGTGTTCCCCCTAGCGTTCTGGTTAGACGCAGTGTTGAAGTTCCCTAGAAGGGGAATGATTTGTTTGTTTTTATTCTATTGTTGAGAGCCAAACATTTAATGGAAAAGATGCTATTACTTGTGTTAAAGTTCAGTTGCATAGTCAAGTGTTTACAATCACCTGATAACCTGTAATCATTGACTTCCAAACTAAAAAACAAATACTAAGGAAGTCAATGGTTACATGTTTCTAACATTTTTCAAAATGTTTTCTTTAGTGTTCAACCGAAGAAAGAAACTTATAAAGGTTTGAAATAAGTAAAGGGTGAGTTAAACATGATAGAATTTGGTCACACTTTATTTGGATGGTCCATTTGAGTATTACTGTCTGCTTAATATCTGGTGATACTGCTCCTTCAAAAGACATTTAGCTGACTATAAGAAACTTTGCAAGTACCATACATGTCAGATTACACTAACCCCAACCTAACAATCTACCTATAATCTAATGAGAATTAGTTGTCATGTAGATGCAATGTAATTTAAATGCAACAAACGGACCATAAAGTAAAGTGTGACCCAAAATTTGTATTTTTGGGTTAACTATTTCTTTAAGCATTTTAAATTTCAAGGACACACACACACACACACACACACACATACACACACATACCTTCATGAATGTTCTCATTCATTCATATTTTATCTATAGGTTTTTAAAGGATCTACAACAGAAAAATATGTGAATTACCTGTTGATTCGATGTGATGTTGCATGACTTGGCCTTTAAAAAAAGTAATTTGATGGACCAATTTGACCTGAGTTTGTATGAGCTGAAAGATGGTTTGTTTTACTATGGCAACCAGCAGTTTAAGGCACAGCATTATCTGTGAAATCAGCAAACAAACCGGTGAGTGCTGACCCTTTTGTGTGTTCCTGTTAATCCGCTTGAGGGCAATATTCATAAAGGTAACCGAAAAACATCTGTTAAATCGAAAGAAACAGAGCTTTGTGCTGCCTATGTGTTTGTTTAAAGGTTTAGACCAAATTTACATGTTCATGTGCAGGCTACATTGCTTAAACTGCTTGAACCTGGCAACCATGTGAAAATGGTTGTGAAATATAACAGAAATATTTGGTAAGGTGATTTTATTTCAGCTTTTCAGTTTTCCAGTCTTCAATGAGAGGTGATCCTTCAGGAAATCGTGTTAAACTGATAATTTGGTGTGTGTCTGTGTGTGTGTGTGTGTGTGTGTGTGTGTGTGTGTGTGTGTGTGTGATACATTTCCATCCAAAAAAATCAAAATAAACAAAAATAATAATAAAAAAGAGCAGCATTTGTGGAAATTAATTTACTGTCATTTATCACATTGATTTAGAGGCTTCTTTACTGAAAAAAAGAATAACTTCTAAAAGGTAATGTGGATCAAACTATTTTAAATATTGCATTTGGATTTTCATTCGTTCATTCATTTTCCTTCGGCTTAGTCCCTTTATTCATCAGGGGTCACCACAGCCAACTTATCCAACATGTTTTACACAGCAGATGCCCTAACAGCTGCAACCCAGTACTGGGAAACATCCTTACAAACTCATTCACACTCATACATTACAGACAATTTAGTTTATTCAATTCATCCATACCATCTCTTTTGACTGTGGGGGAAACCGGAGCACCCAGAAGAAACCCACGCTAGCATGGGGAGAACATGCAAACTCCACACAGAAATGCCAACTGATCCAGCCAGGACTCGAACCGATGACAGTGCTAACCACTAATTATTTAATGATAATAAAGTTATCGTCTTGTAATTATGGAAATTATTTTCTAATTTCAGAGCAGTGGTCTGAATTCCCAATTGATATATTCATACGGAATAGACCATTACACACATTTTGCCGACGGCCAGAGGAAGACTATAATTTCCCCATCCTTACTCATGCACATCTTTCGTAGTAGCTGATTAGAAAGAATCCTAAGGGAAGAAATTACATAAATTAAAAAAATTTTTCCATCTCTGCTGTTTCTCCTAGACAATGGATTAAATGGTGATCAAAAGGAAAGTTTTGTTTCTACTGTTTCTGAAACACTTTCGTCAGTAATCTTTTAGAAAACACTTCAACGATGCAAACTAAAATCAGATCTTAGTATTAATCATTGCTACTCATTATTAATAAATATATTATTTCTTGTTAATATTTATTATCAGTTTTTAATTGTTAAGTCTGTGCAGGAAGATACAGAAAAGGCCATTACTACGGCAGTCATTTAACCTTATTTTTACACAGAAACAATGAAGGTCAATGCACAATGTATTGAACCAAACAAGGGCTTAAATGCACACAGGGTGATGAGAAACTGAACAAGACACAGGAATTAATAATTGGGAACTATGGAAACCAATTATCCTTGTCAGCTGTGTCCCAATTGCTGCATTTTTTAATTTTATTTTTGAAGGACACAGACATTGAATGAACCAAAAGTCCAAAAAAGGTCTTATGAAGAGCATGTAAGGCTCTGTACACAAGAACTCCCAACTCCAAAACTTCCATGTGATTTGTACGCACGCAAATGCAGGTTATTGAAACCAAAACTGTATGGAAACTGCTGCCAGGGTGAAGATTTTCAGAGCAACAGTGTGGTCATGTGGCCACTAAAACCTCAGATGTTTGCATCATAACGTTTGTAGTGGGCAAAGCGAGAATCCATGAAACACTGAAACAGTCGAAGCAAATGTGTCGAAGCTTCGAAATGTTTTAAAACCCATCTCTACAGTGACACTTAGTGGTCATTTGTTATGTATAGCACTAGAATAGTTTCAGCTAACTATTATCAGCTAACTTTCAGTAAGTTTCAGTTGAGCAAATTTGGGTATTGAACTCCACTTTATAGATTTGAACCTTCAAGTGACTTAGTGGAGTGATTAGGGCCCCTGACTACCATGCAGCGATAGTGGGTTCGAATCCAGGATGATACAGCTATTTTAAAACGCTCTGTTCTTGTATCGTTTTGTTTCAACATTGGTCTGACATCTGAATAAACACTTTGGGAATAATAAATATAGCTGCATCCCAAATCGCATACTTATGCACTATTCTACGCCATTTTGTAGTATAAATAGTGTAAGTAGTGCGTTCACACTGAAAACTCTAAAAATAATAAGTGCACTTTAATTACCCGGTTGATGCACTCATTCAGCCGCTAAAATGAAGCGTGGAATGATGGACACTTCACGCACTCAACGACCGCAGGTTTGCTTACGTAGCGGAAGGGGCGGAGCTATCGGGCACACATGTTGGATAACTTATTTATTTTGGATGGTGAAAGCAAAATTCTTCTACGAGAGTGATTATAGTGCCTCCCGATGGTAAATGTGGCAATACTCACGGCAGGTATTATTTGATAATTCGGTCGTTTATTTCACTGATTTGGTGACGGTCAAACGTCATCAGGGAAACGGTTTGAATTTCCGCTTAGTAAAAACACATTAGTGTGCCATTTGGGACGCCACTACATACATATACTATCCTGTTGAGTGTGTAGGTGCATAAGTACATAGTGCATGAGTGCGTATAGTGTACCATTTGGGACGCAGCTTATGTCTTGTTTTGGTTATAAAACAGGGTTGTTGCTAGATCAGACACAGCTGTAGCCAAAATTTAACAAGAATTATTTATATTATTAATTAAATTACCCATTTATTATGTTAATAATGTCTACCCAAAACCTAAACCTAACCATCACAGTACTGTAAAAATATTAATTATTGTTTTACAGTTTTACAAAAATGATGCTAAATTGATGGCGTATTCACAGCTGTATCTTATCTTGACCACACCATAAAACCGCATGATTAAAATACATAAAATCAAGATTTCGGAGTATTTGTACAAGTCGAGATTTTAAGCCAAAAGCCATATGAAGCACAGTAACAACCAATGACTGTATAAAGTATCAACAAAATTATACAAAAATATGGACCAGCTTGTTGAAAACTTAATTGAACATTATTATATTCATTCACACAGATTTTATAATTTCACATTTACTCAAAAATTTTAATTATGCTATTAATAACTCACCCTCATGTTGTTCCAAACTTCTGAGTCCTTAATTCATGTTTTAGAACACAAATGAAGATATTTTAGATTAAATCAGAGAGCTTCCTCATCCTCCATATACAGCTATAATTATGAAATGTTCAAAGTCCAGAAAAGGATCCAAAAACATTGTCGAAACAGTCCTTGTGACTTCAGTGGTTCAACTGTAATCATGGGAACTTTGTATGATTGCAGATGAACAACTGAAGGCACATGAAATTTATTTTTTTTTAAATCTATATACAGTAGGATGAGGGAGAAATGTCATTTTTGGGTGAACCATTTATTAAATACTTGACTGCATATATCTGCATATACAGTATTTAAAACCCATATGGGTCAAATTGTTAAATGAGTCATTTTCTGGTTTTGTTAACTGACTCAACTAATAGTTCCTGAAAGCACAAAAACCACTAGCTCTTGTTAACATCAAGAAGTCAACATCATTGAATACTAGATGATTTTATCCTTTCAAATCTTCAGTGGTGTAAAGTAACTAATTACAACTACTTAAATTACTGTAATTAAGTAGTTTTTCTCTGGAATTGTAAGTCGTTTTATAAATGTGTACCTTTACACTTCCTTGGGTACATTTTTAGTGCAGTATCTGTACGTTTACTACTTTTCTTCAACCTGCAGTCCCTACTTTATTTCTTTCTTCTCCATGTGGATTTTAAAAATCTGCCATGAGAGTCCAATCAAATCGCACATAAAAGGTAAATCGCACCATTATATACTGCCTCAAGACATGGGCGCTTTTTAAAAGCAGCAAACTGTTTGGAAGCATTAAAAGTGTACAAGAAGATGTCCCAAATCTTTACACACCTTGACCCAGAGACTGTTCAGATGAATGTCATTGATGAGAAGATGATGGATGTTTACTGTATGATGACAGAAATGGCTTAAACAACCAGCAAGATATCAACATGACGTCAGATTGACGTTGTACCCCAACGTCATGGAGACGTTGCATTTTGTTTGGAAATGAAAATCATATTGACGTCAAAACTTCAATGTCCACATCCTAAAAACCAACCAAAAATCAACGTCTAATGATGTAACAGCTTGACGTTGTGTGGACGTTACCACTATTGACATTTATCAGAAGTTGGATTTTGTTTGTCATACCTGATGAATAAATGTTTGTATTTAACAATTTCAGTATGATTGTAATGAGGAGTCTGATACGGAGGAATCCATTTGCAGTATATTTATTTAACAGTTTAATCACAATCACACAATAAGCACTAGCGTGCAAACTCACATTAAACGTAGTTAGTATGCGTCTATGGGCAGGCGGCTGACTGCCAAGGAGTGAGATAGCAGGCATGGGTCAGAGGCAGGCGGCGTGGATCAGAGGCTATATATCAGGCTGGGTTCAGGGCAGGCAGTGTGGATCAAGGTCAAGGATACAAGCAAGGTTCAGGGCAGGCAGCAGGCAAGGTAAGGCAAGGTCAGATATAGTCCAGGTAATACATGGGAGATCAGGCAAGGAGATAGCACTCAGCAATGTCAGACAGGGCAGGAAAAGACTTCGCACAGGACTGAGTGTGTGAGCTGCTTATATGTGTGAGCGTGGTCATCAGAGTGATGTGCTGCAGGTGTGTGTGTCAATCAGTGTTTGTGCATGACGTAATGGTTAGAAGTCCAGTGATGGTGACCTCTGCTGGCCAGCGAGGGGAATGACTGGGACCGAGTCGGTGACAATGATGTTGGGTTTAGATGTTGGGTCGATGTTGGATTTTGGTCACTTTCTAACAACCTAAAATCGACCAAATATCAACATCATTTGACGTCGTTATTGGACATCAAAAAAACATTGTCCTTAGATTCTGGCTAGACATTCAGTTTTGGTCACCTGACATCACAACCTAAAGTTAATCTAATATTAATGTCCTATGACAATGTGTGTCTGCTGGGGAATACCTGGATGCACTACAGAATGTTACGTTTACACACATCCACAATTTACATGTAAACGCATCAGTTTTTAACAGTGTAATACTACTGTTAAATACTTTTGAAAGGTCTACTTTTTACTCATAGTTTGAGTAATATTCACAACATATACTTTTACTACAAGTAATTACAAGTAATTGTACTTTTACTTGATTACTTCAGTACTTTTTCAACCACTGCAAATCTTACACTAATACATACACTGTATAAAATATCAGTAAAACAGCAGTTTACCATATTTTGGGATTCATCTTTTTTTTAATTATTTCTTGCTTATTTATGCTTTTGAATTGTATTATGGGACCTTGATCTGTCTTTCAACAACTTTTACCATGAAAAGTAAAAAAAGTGACATTTATTAACATATTTAATAGTTTGAAATGATCAATCGTTTGGGTTGGTGTTGTATATTACGCTACAGAGGCCTTGTAAAAAACTGCCAGTGAATTTTTCTGTTATTTTTATACACTATATATATATATATATATATATATATATATATATATATATATATATATATATATATATATTATATTATATTATTATTATATATTATTATTATTATTTTACTATCTATTATTTCACTATGTATTACTTTATTACTAAAATTTCAATAAAAGTCACTTTGTTAAACTGTACAGTTGAATTTTTAACATTAAAAGTCAACAGAGTGAAGGTCAACATCCCATAATACAATTCACAAGTGTAAACAAATGGTGAACACTTGTGAATCACAAAATATGTGAACTATTAATCAACAAATATGTTTTACAGTGTACTTTATTTCCTGTCGTCTCTCCCCAGTGATGCTTTGACAGTTTTGAGAGGTCTCCTGAGAGCTGCGCCGCTGCAATGGCGTTTGAGTCCTGGCCTGCAGGTGGAGTACGTCCTGTGGAGGAGCTGGACGTCAGGAGTTTCCTGATGGAGGAGAACAGCACGGCGGAGAGGTGTTACCGCTCTCACTCGCGCAGCAGCGTCCTGCAGGGTCTGCCCTTCGGTGGAGTGCCCACTGTCCTCGCCATCAACGTTGTGCTGTGGCTGGTACATCATCTATGATAACATATGCTCACATATTATGAAGAATTAATGCACCCTTTTCACATTTCCGGGTTCATCATACAGATATGGCTACTGAGAGTGCACAAGTGATTTAAAGAAAAATTGCACATCTCCGCAGTAAACCGCAGTAAAGCAGAACATGGTCTAGCACTAGAAATACATGGTATTATATAACATAATTAGCATACTGAACTGATATACTGTAGCAGCAAGAGCACGTGAGCTAAGCCGCGTGAAAAGCAGCATTCTTGTGCATTTTTTCTTTCAGTACAGTTTTTTAATAACAATTTAATAGGCCTAAGTCATCAACTGTGTATTTTTAGCCTATCTTTTTAGGCAGCTGTGTGTGTTATTATCTTATACTACATTTACATTTACATTTAGTCATTTAGCAGACGCTTTTATCCAAAGCGACTTACAAATGAGGACGAGGAAGCAATTTACACAACCAAGAGCAACAATGAATAAGTGCTATAAGCAAGTTTAGTTTAACTGACTGTTAGCCAATTTAAAACTAGGATCTCTGAACATAATTCGAATTACAATGCATGCCATCAGGGCTCTGTAACAACAGACATGCGGAGCGTGTGTAGCCTAAAGGACCGTGCCCACCGAGACGTTTTTTTGCTCGCGTTTTCTGTCGACGTTTAAAGCCTCGTGACTAAATAAAAGGCATCAATGTGATTGTGTACACCAACACGCAAAACGGCAGGCACAAAAGCATCATTTAAAAAAAAAAACGCCACATGCTCGTTTTTTTTTTGTTTTGTTTTGTTTTGTTTTGACGCACCGCTTTTGTTCACGTGCACAGAGCTGGTGAAAATACTGTAATCAGCACTTGGAGGCGCTCAAGCACAAAACTGTCAATGCAAGCGCACACTGAAGATGCCCAGGGGCGATATGAACATGGAGCTGCCTATTGCACTGCACTGTTAGACCTTACCAGGCTTTTTTACAGTAGAACACTGGCAACACTGTTGCCAGCTACTCACTGTAAAAGTTTGGTTACAGTAAGTAACTGGCAACAGTGTTGCCAGTTAATTACTGAAACTGAACCATTACAGTGAGTGGCTGGCAACAGTGTTGCCAGTTGTTTACTGTAACCGAACCATTGCAGTGAGTAGCTGGCAACAGTGTTGCCAGTTAATTACTGTAATAGAGCAGTAGTGGTAACTAACTGGAAACTGTGTACAGTTAATTACTGTACTGTAGTGTTACAACTCACAGCATTATACTGCATACACAATAGTATGTCAAGGTGTTACTAAAATTAATTAGTATTCTTACCTGTTATTAATTCTTTAAATTAATTAAGTTGTAAATTCTGACAAATTTATTTTATTGTTTTGGCAGCAAACAAATATAAAACAGAAAATGTATAACAAAATTAAGAAATCAGCAGATATATCATCTTACATATAACTGAGAGCCACAGGTCTGCACAGCAAGGCTGCAGTCAAACTAACGTTTAAGCATGCAAAATTCTGTCATATGGCTTTGCGAAAAGGACTGGGATTAAACAAAATATTTAAAGACTGAAAAAGCAAGCAACTGGTCCATAATTTTTGTTAAGAGAGGTCATGGTCAGATCTTTGATTAGTCTCAAGCAATCACATGATGTGATTTCGCAGTACAGAGTTCTCAAAGCTTGAACTTTCCAATGCTGCAAACTGTAAAATTTGTCACATGAGCTAGCATTCCAGGTCTGCAGCATTCATATGCGTATGAGTGGAAGTCTAAAGGGAGAAAAGTGCACTGTGACTGGGACTTTAAGCTGTAACTCTAATTAAACACACCTGATAAAACTAATTAAGGCTCGTTAGAAATCTACAGGTAATGTTGCAGCAGGGTGGGAACTAAACTCTGCTGCCCTGCAGTTCTCCAGGAACTTAGAGTTTGACCCCCATGGTATATAGCAGGGGTGCTTTATCCTGTTCCTGGAGATCTACGTTCCTGCAGATTTCAGTTGCTACCCATATCAAACACACCTAAACCAATTAATTAGGACCTGTGACCTTTAAAAAAAGCATATAGCATATACAACCAAATAACCAACTTTTTTTCCAGTTGGTTTTCTTATAAAAGATTCGTTAATTTTATAAACAATAAAACATCTATGCAAATTAGACAAATGCAATATTATATGTAAAAAACCCTAATTATTATATACTATAGAAGCCTATAGGCTATAAGTCAATATATTGCCTTGTTGTTTCTTCACGTGCAGCGTGCTTATTGGACTGCTAGTGACAGAGAATAATAAAGCACAGAAAGTGTAAGTTAAAATTTAAGTTAAGCTTAAGTTATAAATAGTTAAGTTTAAATTAAGTTAAATAATGACTTTGGTTAAAATGTTAACATAGATTTGTGATTATTAACAATTACAGTAGAGTGATTTAATACATATAATCCACAGAGAGATCGGCTTGCTGTTTTTTATTTGACAGAACAAAAAAATGATTAAATGAAACATGATTACAAAAAATATTCAATGCTGGTTCTTTAAAAGGATTCAGTCAGTGTTTTCGTTTTAATCTACATTTCAAGTAAAAAATTTCTAGGACAAGCCTATTTATGTTATTATTTCTTTATTCTATGCTGTTGGAAATGCAGGTGCCTGAATATGTTCTGTTAATATGTTCTGTATGCTGTTGTTCGCATGTAAATAAATCAGTGTTTTAAAATGCAATACTTAATGTGTCAAACACAAAAAAAAAAAATCTGCATATATAATAATTTAATTCATTGGGTAAACTTAGAGCACAGTGAATGGGAAAGTACAACAAATAATATTTTTGCAATCCTATTCACTGAAATAATTAAAGAAGAATTCCACAATGGTGCAATCCATACTTTTATAAAATTAAAAATAATAGTGACACTGATAACAGCAGCCAAAAGAGAGAACAAGGCCAAATTTACTGCCCAGCCATAGACACTGCATCAGAAACACCTTGCATAAGTGGTCAAGTTTTTTTTGTAATTTGATGCAAAGATGATATAATACATTCATAAATACATAAAAATGTACATATGTTTTTTTTTTAAACCTAAATCTGAAAGATTTTAAGATTTAAGATGTTAATGGCCATTATACACATCATAAGTCTAGTTAAAAGGCTCCATTAGCTGCGAACGCATGACATTCATTTAATCTCAAGTCAAGTGTAAATGCTGTGTCAAGTGGGTACTGTGTATTTACATGACATTTAATGATTAGGGCTTGGGTTGCTCTCTATTTGATGGTGTCATTGTCAAAGAGTAATTATACATTACGTATACTGAGTGATCGTAGTTACAGTTTTTTCCAACTGCTTACACACATTTTCAAAACAGTGTCTCCTTTTTTCAAAACTCTACACACACAATACTCTTCATTCTCAAAACTGCACACACAAAATGCGAAATGTCCCACATCTACAAAATATAACATTCAAAATGCCATAAACAAATGTCAGAACGAAACATTTGCATCAAATGGCACTTTCAAAATAGCAAATGTTTGAATGAGCCATGTAAACACTGTTGCTCAAAAGCTCTTTGCTCTTTAGGCTTATATCTACATTTCAATACAATGTTTTACAGTGACAGTAATCTGCTGAGAGGAGTAACAGGTACACTGTGAACACCAACAACATTGAAAAAACTAAATATTTTTTAGGCCAAATATTATTGTATTGTTTAAAGCATAAAAAAAGAAACATACTGTATGTAAAAAGTGTAAAAAAATATATAATAATAATACAGTACTAATAAATAAATTGAACATGTAAAGCAAAAGTATGTTCTCCAGAGTACAGTAAAGAACACAATTGTGTGTGAAGGGAGTCTCAGGGGGAGAAGCGTCAATTGCCTGGAAAAGCACCATGTGTGCATAGGGTTGGTCATCATACACTTTACAATGCCAGGCTCAGAAAAAAATATTTTATTCTTTTAGAATTAAGGATTTAGAAAAGGAAAAAATGGGGTAGGTACAAAACTACAAACTTTGGATGGGGTGGAAACCGATTTTTGGACCAGAACAGCCCAGTGTCCCATCACCATTGGCCTGTACTAGACAAAAAATCTCGCGTTCAATCTGCCCAGTTGGTGGAATGAACTCCCTAACTGCATCATTTACATTTAGTCATTTAGCAGACGCTTTTATCCAAAGCGACTTACAAATAAGGAAACAAGTCCTCAAACCATACACAACAACTGAAACAAGTCTTAAATGTACTTACAGGCTGCTGGTCTAGATGCTAAAGTGCTTCTCCATCAGAACGGCAGAGTCACTCGCTGTTTTCAAGAAACGACTAAAAACTCACCTATTTAGTCTCCACTTCACTTCCTAATCTGCAATTGCCTCTCTGGATATATCACTAACTGTACTCAAAATAAATAAATAAATAAATAAAATTACTAATGCTTTCCTTCTTAGACTTTACAGACCTGAAACTTGCTTATAGCACTTATTCATTGTTGCTCTTATAGTTGTGTAAATTGCTTTCTTGTCCTCGTTTGTAAGTCGCTTTGGATAAAATCGTCTGCTAAATAACTAAATGTAAAATGTAAATGTAAAAGCAGTGATTGGTTAGTTGTCAGTTAAGAAATTAGTGTTACCACATTTGAGAAGCGTTCGTGGGTGACCTTGTGATTAAGTGTAGCATTTTGATTGGTTGTGTTTGGAAAAGGAAAGCAAGTGGATTCCTGTTCAAGTTTTGTGTTTTATGTAGAGAATTGTGTGCAGTGTTTAATGCAATTGAAAACTGAGTTCAAGGCTGACAAACAGCTTCAATTTTGGAGATTTGAAATATAGTTTTGCATTTTAAGTGAGATGTTTTAGAAATCGTGTGACAAGAAAAGATTTTGTGTGTAAGTAGTTGGAAAAACTGTAATAACATGAATGTGCATCAGGGTTAAGGTTAGGGCTAGGTTTATGTCATGTAGTTTTGTATAATGTGCAGGTACTGTTATTACAGTTTTTTCCAATTGTTTACACACATTTTCTGAAAGCAGGTCTTATATTGTCAGAACTCTAACACACAGATTGGGTAAAACTCTTCAATTCTTCTGCAAAATGAAACTCTACATTCAAAACAGTGTGATTTCTTCTCAAAATGGTCTTTTGTTTTCAAATGACACACACAAGCCATCACATCAATAGACATTAATAAGATCAGTTGAACACTGATGTGCTGAATGTAATGACCACTTCTTCTCCATTTATCATAATGACCTTCTGTAAGCCTTTTTCTGTTCAGTGTTACACTTTACTACAGACAGTAGGCCTACAGATGTGCATTGTAAAATATTTCAGAGTATTGTTTTTATACAAAACAAACAAATACCAAATATATTTTACTGTATTTTCCCCACAAATACAGTGTACACAGTGTTCATCCCAACCAACACAAAGTTGCAGATAACGTGGTTTACATATAGCATCAACAGAAGTGTTTACTGAATACAGTTACAGTTAAAAAAAATAAAAAATAAAAAAATAGCAATACTGCATCCTCTTTTGTTTTGGTCTGGCCAAGCAGTGGGGGAAATGTCACCTTGCATGGCGAATCCAACCATAAAAAGCATCAACTGCTATAGCTTGGAGAAGGGGTATACGTGTGTGTGGATTTCGGTCATACACTTTACATCTCCAGGCAGAAAAAAAAAATCCTCAATAGGTTTGAGGAATATGGAGAATATGGAGGGAGATAAACAACTATAAAACATGGGTGGGCATGTAAACTAGTTTTGAACCAGATGAGCTCTGATTACTAAATTGCAATTGTGTGTGTCAGGTGTTTACTCATGTGATAAGTTAGTATGCAAAGTAGGACAACTGACTTTACAGTTGTGAATGACAGTGTGTTCCTTGCGAAAATAAAAGATTTTCTGCATGAAAATTGTGCAAAATGCAGAGAATTGTGTGTAGTGTTTTGAAAAAAACTGTGTTTTAAACCTGCAATTTGAGTGTAAAGCAGGAACTGTGCTTGTAGTTTAGCAATTTTAAAGAGTTCGGAAATTGGCAACCATTCACTGTAAATTTTTAGTTTTCCAACCAGTTTCCAGCGTTTTTTTTTTTATTTATTTTTTTCAAAGTACCTTTTTTGACTTCCATATTTTTAATTTTTTTCTACTACCAGCAGCTAGCTCTGTGCAGCTCTCACATAGTTGCCCACTGAAGCTAAGAAGGGCTGCGCCTGGTCAGTACCTGGATGGGAGGCCTGTGCCCTTTTTAGTCTTGGATAGAAAGTGCCCTTCCAAAATGATCTGAAGTGCCCCCGCTTCATCCTTTCTACTATGGAAATCAATGGTTACTAGTTTCCAAGTTTTTGAAATATATCTTCTATATTGATTTCCATAATACATTTTTTTCTACTATGGTAGTCAATGGTTACTGGTTCCCACATTTTTTTTTTCACAATATCTTCTATATTGAAAAAGAAGCTCAAGCAGGTTTGTAAAAAGCAAAGTAGTGAGTAAATGACAGAATCTTCAGTTTTGGGTAAACTATCCCTTTAAACATTACTCAGCAGGACAAATTGTTCATGATAAATTTTCTAGAGCTGCGCAGAAATCCTTCTTCCCCTTTAAGTTTTGCATAAGTTGCTAACCGTACTAAATAGAGAGCTTCCCAGCAGTCGGCCGGTGTTTTCTGTTGTCTCGTCATTGACTGCTTCTTCCGGAGTCATTACCAACACAAGTGTGCATGCAGACCTCGCTGCCTGTTAGTTTCCAAGACAACCACTCACCTCGTCTTTCTCTGGCCAAAGAAATGCCTAATTATTACTGCTGCCCTGGGGTCTAGTCAGTCCAAGGGTTTACTCACATAAATAGCCTTTTATTTTTATATCAGCAGCTTTGACACACATTTAAAGTGCCGCAGTGTGTGTGGTTGCTGGGTACTCTGGAAAATAATCACTTTAGGTTATTATTCACTATGAATGTCATTTAGGATATTGACATATAATTTTAAGAAATTTTACATGCAGCAAATAAGTAAAAACTAGTTATAATAATACTAGTATGATAATAATAATGATAATGATAATAATAATAATAATAATAATAATAATAATAATTATTATTATTATTATTATTATTGGAAATGTGGTTATTATGAATATATACAGCATTTATGCATGAATTAATGTGGTGTTCCTTTGTTTTAGATCCTGCTTCTGATCTTCTCCTGTTTGAGAAAGGCAGCGTGGGACTACGGCCGTCTGGCTCTGCTTATGAAAAATGACAGGTATCATCTCAGAAGTGTTGACAGTTTGGAGAATGCATTAAGCTGTAAATAATTGAGCGAGTGTGAGTATGTTTGTGTCTGATGTTGGAGTGAACGGAATGCTTATCAGGTCAGTGTGAGATCCTGGCGCCACCTGCTGGTTACTGACGCATATTGTGAAAAAATATAATAATATAATATAATATAATATAGTATAATATAATATAATATAATATAATATAATATAATATAATATAATATAATATAATATAATATAATATAATATAATGTAATATAATATAATATAATATAATATAATATAATATAATACAAAATAATATAATATAATATAATATAATTGGCAAAAATAATGTTTAAGTTTAAACGAATCATCAAAATATAATGAATGTTAGAAATTTTTGTATGTTTTTTGGCCATTTAGGCAAATTATAGCTTATTGTGAAATTTTGATATTTTTTATGTGCTTAAAAACCGTGACAGGACATCTATTTTTTTATTTCTAATCTATTTGCAGCATCACAATAATTAAGAATAACAGAACATATTAAATTACACTAGAAGCTGCAGCAAACTCCTTGGAAACACAAGATATGCACAATAACTACATCAGACACAGGTGTAAAACATAATCAGTGACCACTACACACTTCTTTTATTCAGTATGTACTTAAATGTTTAGAGAATGGATTATATAAATTACTTTTTCCTAGTCTGAAAGCCCCAAACCCTACATTATGTATCTACAACTGTCAATTTGTGTGCATTTTGTTTGTTTTGGTAATTTTATTGAAATGTACAATAAAGATATTTTAGAAATATATTTTTACCCAGATACCTTGAGGACAAAAATATCCCAACTAAACCACCGAACCCCCCTTAAAGCGCCAATATTTAATCCCAGTGCCATTTCATTTTGAGGTGTCAGTGTGAACATATTTCACTCCTTATACTAACACAGCATGGAATACTACATAAGTATATTAATTTGAATGCACCCTATGAATTGAGAATAACAGGGATGTGGTAAAGATCAAAATAAGAGCCCTTAGTCACAGACAGATAGTGACAACAATATAATCAGTTATTAATATTTCATCTGGTCTTCTTAGCAGAACCACTGAAGGTCTCAGCAATCTTTCTCCTGCTTGATATTTTACATTTCAATAAAACTTAGTATAGAATATATGTAAAGAAAACACCCATGCACTCCACCTGACATTTTTAAATACATAATAGAGGATGTTGGGTTTTTTAGACTTACATTGGATGAAAAAAAGAAACTTAAACTATTAATGCAGTATCCATTTAAGTACATACTAAAAAGTGTATACACTGACACAACATTACATTTTGAATACTTTGAAATTACACTTATTGTAATTTGTAACAGCTCAATTTATTTGTTTTTCTCAAAGTATAATTTAACTTTGGTTCAAACTGTAAAATTTGGTCAAATCAAACATATTTATTGTGGTCAAGAGGAAAATGACATTCACACAAAGTAAAAAGGTATATATATATATATATATATATATATATATATATATATATATATATATATATATATATATATATATATATATATATTTATTTATTTATTTATTTATACAACAGTTCTATCTGGATCTTGAATCTGATTGGCTGATAGCCGTAATAAATTTAAGTAACATCAGCATCCGTACAGCCTCTTTACCTTTTGTGTATTACTCCGCCCACAAACAGCCTGCAACAAACAGACACTACAGTTTGACAAATATTACTACTGTTACAAAACAAAATATACTTTTGAGGCTTTTTTAGTCGAGAATGTATTTGTTTAGATTGCAACTATGCAGTTTATTTGCAAGAATAGTTCCTATTTTAAAATATTTACAATTTCTGCTATAATTTGCATGTTCCTCATATTTTAGTGATTCATTTAAACTTGCACATATTTTTGGCCCCTATATTACACTGTAAAAAATGCTGGATTCCACACAATGGATTTGTGTTGAGGCAACATGAGGGAATTAAGTTAACTTTACGTTAAATTTAAGTGGATTGAACATAAAACAATTAAGTTGTCCGTCAAAAAGGTGGCTCAGAGGTTAGCACTGTCACATGACAGCAAGAAGGTTACTGGTTTGAGTCACAGCTGGGTCAGTTGGCATTTCTGTGTGGAGCATGTTCTCCCTGTGTTGGCGTGGGTTTCTTCTGGGTGCTTCGGTTTCCCCCACAGTCCAAAAACATGCGCTGTAGGTGAATTGAATAATCTAAATTGGCCATAGTGTATGAGTGTTTCCCTGTGATGGGATGCAGCTGGAAGGGCATCCGCTGCGTAAAAATATATGCTAGATAAGTTGGCAGTTCATTCAATGTGGTGACCAGATAAATAAAGAGATTAAGCAAAAGGAAAATTAATAAATGAATTAAGTTATCCCCAAAAAGCCTTGTGTTGAATTGAATTGAATTGAATTGAATTTTATTTGACAGATTTTAGACAAACTGTTCAAACAGTATTCCATACACTTTGTTAAAAAAAAAAAAAAACTGTTGAGGATAAAAACACAATAAAGCCCTGAGCTTATTTCCATTGTGGTCCTCTGTTAAATAAAAACAATGTATGGCTTCAAAATACTAATGAAGAATAAAACAAACAGTCGCCAAAGCAGTACGAACATTTAACTTATCCCGCACATGTTCACACAGCCAATGGTCTTCCAGCCGCAAACCTATTCACACTCAAGTAACATGTAAATTGAAAGATCCTCGTCCACCATGCAAACTAATTATCCTCATCAAACAACCATCTTTTGATAGCTTTTTTGAACAACCTTAAATCCTTTATTTCCTTAATTGATTTTGGTAGTTTGTTCCACATGATTGCACTTGTATATAAAAACATATTTTTCCCCACTAAACTTCTAAATTTAAATAAACAAATATTAAAATCCCAACTCCTAATACTGTATGAATGCTGTTGCCTCACCATTTGAAAATAGTTTATCAAATAGCTAGGAACCACATTATTAAACATTTTACGTACCATTCCCAGTTTTAAAAAACACACTCTATTACTAACAGTTAACATACCTAATTTATTAAAAGACTCTTTGTGCAGATGTGCTCTAGGATGCATTTTTAAAATTATTCGTACTAATTTATTTTGTGCCTTTTGCAATTTCTCCTTCAAATTTTGTGAGCAGCTATACCAAAATGACGTAGCATAATCAAAATGGGGTTGAATTAAAGCTCCTGCCAACAATTGTAAAGAATGAACATCCAAAAGATCAGATTGCATTGCTAAAAACCTAATTTTTCCATAAATCTTCGTAAAAACTTTTTTTGCCATAGCATCTCCTGATAATTTATTATCTATTAAACAACCCAAATAGTTTATCACATTATTTGACTGAATTTTCCAGTCATTAATCTTAACTACAAAATTATCATCTTTTTTTAATTTCACTCTTGAAGCAAATAAAATAGCCTCTGTTTTACCCATGTGTAAAGAAAGTTTGTTTTCTAAAAACCAGTTATAAACACTTTTTAACTGTGAACTCATAATTTCTTCCAGGGCCCTTTTGTCATGATGAGATACTAAAATTGCGGCATCATGAGCATAAAGATAGAGCTCCTCTGAACATGATATTTTTAAAACATTAATATATAAAAGAAAAAATAATGGAACTAAAATACTTCCTTGAGGTACTCCACGATTGATTGATAAGGGAGCAGATAATATACCCTTTATATCAACTCTCTGATTTCTATCATGCAGATATGACTGAATCCACTTTAAAGACCCTTTATCAAATCCAATTGCCTTTAATTTATATAGTAAAATTTGATGGTCTACAGTTTCAAAAGCCTTCTGAAGGTCCAGCAGCACCATTCCACAATATTTGCCACCATCTACAGATCTCCATTTTTTGTCTGTCATATGTAATATACATGTCTCAGTGGAATGTAATGCTCTAAAACCTGACTGTAACTCATACAAAATATGTTTTTTAGTAATATAGTTGACTATCTGTTCGTATACAATTTTTTCCAGTTCTGTTGTTTCATTTAATTTTAAATAAGTAAACAGCAAACATCATTTGTTAAGTGTACATTTCAGTGTGCACAACATGAAGTGTGTGTATTTGGTGTCCTTAAAAGTAGGATTTAAAGATTTATACCTCAGTCATTTAGTGTGCCACCCGATCTGTTTTTTTACATCTTTTTGGGGATGGTTGTATTTAAAATTTGAGCTCACACACAGGCATGGTGTCCCTTTGGGGTTTGTGGGTGGAATTCCATCATAAGTCTTTAGGCTCATGCAGTTCTGTTGTCGATGTGTTGCTTTATTCAGCATCAGCATGTTGCGTTAATGTCTTTGTTTACGTGGATGTATGTATGTTTGCAGAGCGTTGCATCAGTCTACGGAGAAAACTTCAGCTATAATGGCAGTAATATTTATTAATCACAAGAGAGTTTCACCTGCTCTTTCTCTGCTTCCTGTGATAAATCTGTGGGTGGGAGTGTTGGCTCTTTTGTGATCTTGAGGCTAATTATAGAAAAATTGGTACACTATAAAATATTGTATATAAGAGAAGAGATTTTCCAGTCAAATGTTCAGTTCATGCTTGTTTTGCCTGTTTATTTTAATTGTTTCTTCTTTTAAGATATCTTGGATATATTTACATTAATATATATTTAGTAATGCCATTTAGTAAGTGACATTTAGTAATGCACATTGTTACATTGAATAGCTATTACTGGACCTGAGGTAACATATGGAAGATTGTATTTTTATTTGTTTATTTGTTTATATTTTGTGGTGTGTTTCAGCTATTGTACATGGGAATATTAAAATAATCATTCATTCATTTATTCATTCATTTCCTTTCCAGCTTAGTCTCTTTATTATTCTGGGGTCACCACAGCGGAATGAACCGCCAACTTATCCAGCATATTTTTTACGCAGCAGATAGGGCAAGAACTGAACTTACCTCATGAACTGTGTGTGAGATCGCTTTCCCTCTGCCACACCATCCACTTGCTTCACCTCTCTGCTGTGGTTGCATCGCACTAATAAAACCCTTAAAATAATTCTTGCTTTGTCTCCTTTGTGTGGCTGTGACACTTCCAGCTGCAACCCATCTCTGGGAAACATCCATACACATTCATACACAATCATACACTATGGACAATTCAACCAACTTAATTCACCTGTACCGCATGTCTTTGTACTGGGGAAAATCGGAGCACTTTTCAAAGTATCTACTGAATCATATTTTTTAGGTCCTAAACATGCTTTAAAATTTATGAAACGTTAAATGACGAATGCTGGTTTCAGAATTCAGTTTGGCAAAATAGGTCAATAGGGTGTACTTTCTTTAAAGTAAACATGGAATTTGGTAAAGCATGTAAAGTAATAATACCAATAAATATCCAAAAAGAAGTAAACCCCTAAAAAAACAGTCACTTTAAATTTTCTCAACTAGTTTTGTGTAGTTTTGTATTTTTTCAGTTGTTGTTCAATAACAGGGGTGACATGGTGGCTCAGTGGTTAGCACTGTCACCTCACAGCAAGAAGGTTGCTGGTTTGAATCCCGGCTCGTATGCTGTAAAGGTGAATTGAAATAACTAAATAGGCCTACATGTGTGAATGAGTGTGTATGGATGTTTCCCAGTACTAGGTTGCAGCTGAAAGGGCTGCTGTGTAAAACATATTCAGGATAAGTTGGCAGTTTATTCCCCTTTGCTGACCCCTGATGAATAAAGAGACTAAGCCAAAGCAAAATGAATGAATGAATGAATGTTAAAAAACCAACTACTAGAGATTGAATCAGATCAACATTTGATCAGTCCAATCAAAAGACCTTCATGATGTTAAATGCCAAAGATATTGAGCTTTTGTTAACAAATTGTGATGCTTTGCCTTTTCTCTCAAAAATAAAAATGCAAAAGCTGTCACTATAAGGCAGTGCCTTTTCAAAGGTACATTTCTGCATCTAAAGAACACATATTATAAGTAATAGTATCTAAAAAGTAACAGTTTGTACCGTTATGATACCAATGTGAACCCTTTAGATCAGGCATGTCCAAACTCGGTCCTGGAGGGCTGGTGTCCTGCAAAGTTCAGTTCCAACCCCAATCAGACACACCTGGGCTAGCTAATCAAGCTCTTACTAGGCTTTCTAGAAACATCTTTGCAGGTGTGTTGAGGCTGGTTGGAGCTTAAATCTGCATGACACTGGCCCTCCAGGACCGAGTTTGGACACCCCTGCCCTAGATCATAGGTTTACCTCTCAACTCCTGGAGGGCCGCAGCTCTGCACAGTTGTGCTCCAACCCTAGTCAAACACACCTGATCCAACTAAACAAGGCATTCAAGACTACTAGTGTCTAGGGTTATTTCTCAATATGCGTTCTTTAGCTTTCTCGCATTCTTGTGTTCTCGTGTAAAGTCGTCATTAAATGACAAAGTACAGTTCCAAAACTCAAGACCGCAAAAACAGAGGATGTGTGAAAGATATCGAGGATGCACCGATGCAGACTTCAGCACTGTGCTCGCTCAAGAAGAAGCGCAGAAATTTTTATTATTAAAGATCAGAGATATAACTTAATTATCTCAGGAATTTTTCCTAAGTGAGATGGGGAACATAAACATTAATTTGAAAATATTAATTAATTCATAAACACCTTAAGGTTGTTTATTTGCTGAAATTCATATTCATATATTTTTTATTTGTATTGTGTAAAGTCTATTTCTAAGGTATTTGTGTATGTTGTCAGGTATTTTTGTATGGGATGTAGTCATGAACACCTTGAATAGTTGGATCCAGTGTGTTTGATAAGTGTTGGAGCAAACCTATGCAGAGCTGCTGCTCTCCAGGAATAAAATTTGAGACCTATGCCTTATATACAAACCTTTGCCTATTCTTAAAGGTACTGCCACAGTCAAAGCTTTTGTAACAAAATTTCTGAGTATTGAAAAAGGAAGTTATCACTCATCCATACTGTACAATGTCCGAATTTCCCCTACAAGTTATAGCATGTTTAATAGACTTTGTCATTTTAAAATATGCCTTGTGTAAAACTATGACCTGCTTATTTTCTTGTTTGTATTATAGTTTGACATCACTATTCTATGGAGAACAAAGCGAGAAGGAGAAAACCCCATCAGACTCCAGTCCGTCAGACTCAGAGACCAAGGACATGGTGAGAACTTTTTGTCAAAGAAAAGAAAGAGACACATTAAGGAAAAAGCATCACATACATCTTCAGTTTCAGTTTCTTTCATTTTTGTACTAATTTAAATTTACTAATTTTAATTCAAAACATCACAATAAATTGTAATGCAGAACATAACAAGAACATAACAAACATCAAAAACTATAATAAACAAATAAATAAGCTTTTATAATTTCAGAAATATATAAAAATATAATACGTAAAATATTTCCCAATTTTAAAAAAAATCACAGAAGGGAATGAATCAATACTTAAATAACTATTGCACAGTTCGTTATAATAGTTATAATAATAACATTTTGTGCTAAATTAACTATTTATTAATTTCTTATTACACACTAGCTATCAATAGTATTTAAGATACGGTATCATTCAATAGTCTTATAATGACAGGATAAAAACTATCATGAAACAGCGCTGACTTGCTCCTCAGGCTCTTGTAATGCCTCCCTGATGGCATAAGCAGCAGAATATGGCCAGGTTGGGTTACATACCTTATATGGTAACACTTTATAATAACTACACACTATAAATCATTTATTAAGCATTAGCAAATAGTGAATTCATTATCTGTTAAGCATTAACTTTACATTAATAAGTGTTAGTAAGCAGTTTATAACTGCAGCTACAAATGCTCTATTCTTGAATTATAAGCACCGATATAATGTGTTTAATGATTGTCTTTTCATACTCTGTTAATGATTTATTTTTCATTACTAAATTAAGTATCGAATTATTTACAAACCGTTTGTATTTAAGTGTAGTTGAGGGTTTTCAGGACCATTCAGAATGAGTTAGTAAATGATTAATAAACTATTGAAATCAACGTTTATATGTCTTATTATTCAGGCATATAGTAATAGTTAACTAATATATTATTAAATGCTTTATTTATTTATTTTTTTAGTCTTGTGACCTACTCTAAAGTGAGCACTACACATGCTTTATAAATGCCTTATAAATGACTATTAAAGGCTCAGTATCAAATGAACGATAATCTGTGCAATCTTTCTAAAAAGTAAAATTACTGTAAAGTTTAAACATTGCCAAAAGACAGGAGTGTCAAAACATGACATCCAACTGGATAAAACAACAACAACATAATAATTTAAAGATGTAATGTTTAAACTCGAAAGTGATTCTATTTTAGATCAGGTTGCAAAGATTTATTTTTCATTTGAAGTACAGTTTCATTTGTGTATCTTTAAATGAAAAGAAATGAATAATAATAATTTTTTTCCTGTTTAGAATTTAACTGAGTCTTTATTTGTCATTTATAAGGGATTTATAAAGCATAAATAGTCCTCACTTTAGATTAGGTCACAAAACTGCATGAAGTTGAGTTAATTAAGCATTTATTAACATATATAGAAACCATTAATATATGCCTGAATAATAAGACATATAAACGTTGATTTCATTAGTTTATTAATCATTTACTAACTCATTCTGAATGGTCCTGAAAACCCTCAACTACTCTTAAATACAAACAGTTTGTAAATAATTCGATACTAAATTTAGTCATGAAAAATAAATCATTAACAGAGTATGAAAATACAATCATTAAACACATTATATAGGTGCTTATAAGTCAAGAATACAGCATTTGTAGCTGCAGTTATAAACTGCTTACTAACACTTATTAATGTAGAGTTAATGCTTAACAGATAATTAAATTACTATTGCTAATGCTTAATAAATGATTTATAGTGTGTAGTTATTATAAAGTGTTATCAAAAAATCTTCTCTCTGTTAAACAGAAAATGGGGAAATTTTAATAACTCATTTCTAATAACTGATTTTTTTATTAATTACTGCTTTTATTCTGGCCGAAATAAAACAAATAAGACTTTCTCCAGAAGAAAAAATATTATCAGACATACAGTGAAAATTTCCCGGCTCTGTTAAATGTCAATTGGGAAATATTTTAAAAAAGAAAAAAAAAAAACAAAGGGGGCTAATAATTTGGACTTCACCTGTATATATTTGTTGTTTTTTTAGTTTTGTACTTTTTATTGGTATATTTTTTATAATTATAACATATAAAAAGCTCTTTTTACTTGCAAGACAAGTCGTATCTTGGGAACACCTGATCAAGCAGAAACACTATCTTTTCTTGAGTGAACCAAATCCGACAATACAAAATCCCAAACCATTGCATAAAAACAAATAAAAGCATCAGTACAACTAATAGAAATTGTTTCTAGCATCCCAGTCACCTCTATGATGATCCATATTCACAACTGCTAAAACCTAAAGACACATAGAGGCACAAACAAAGTTCAATCTGTCGACGTGCATTAGTCAACTGCATCACCCCGGAGCTGATGTCATCTCAAAAGACGCTATTTTCTTTTATGCACAGTATCTGTCCGTTTATATCCTAACCTCACTCTGTCTCCTTGTGTTTTATGTGTGATGACAGTTCACGTCCTCACAGCCATGTTAAAGATATGCATGGCTTTTTTCCGCTTGTTACGCTGCGCATGTTCACTTAAAGAACAAATGAGTCCGACAGATGCTAAGCTAGCCAGACGTGCTCTTTTTTTATTATTATTATCCAGGCCTTTTTTATGACACCGTTGTCTTCCCTCCCTCTCTTTATAGGGCTTCTGTTCCTGGCTCACATCTTTGTACCACATGAAGTAAGTGTGCAGAAGTGGTGATGTCATCAAGCGGCGTCCTGTTTGCTCATGTTATATCTCATTAAGAAGGGAAAACACTGGGGTAAAAGTGGACCGGGCAGTTTCCTAGCACATCTAATGTCTCAAAAACAGCCTTTCAGAACCGCTAGTCTGTCTCCAGGGTTGCTGAGATGTTATTTGGACGACTCGGGTAGCGTGTCCGTGCCATATTTAGCTGGTTCCTTTTAAAAATCTTCTTGAGAGTCTCCTCACTCTGTGTGAGGCGAAGCCAGAGGCGTGTGTGTATGTGTGTGTGTGTGTGTGTGTGTGTGTGTGTGTGTGTGTTTGTATCTTGTAATCATAATAGCCCTCAATGCTCTTATGTATTTGTGTGGTCTTTTAAAGAAGCTGCCACACATATATTGTTGACTGAAGCCAATAATTCTCTGGGAACAGAGTGAACATGGTCACAGAGGCTTCCTGGGCACTTTTAAGTGTAAAAAAAGTTGTTTTCAAGTAATCTGGAAAAGCTTTAAAGGAACACTCCACTTGTTTTTACACTCATTTTACAGCTCCCTTAAAGTCAAACAGTTGAGTTTTACCATTTTTGAAACCATTCAGACGATCTCTGGGTCTGATGTGAGCACTTTTAGCTTAGCTTAGCATAGATCATTGAATTGGATTAGACCATTAGCATCTCGCTCAAGACAAAAAAAAGTTTAAATTATTTTACATTGTTTATTATTATTTAATGATGTAACTACTGTAACTAGAATTAGCATAGCGGTCATTCTAAGCGTTCTCATATAAGACAGGTCCTATTCACATTTAAAGCTTCTACTGAGGCATTAAAATTAAGCTTTGTAATGTCTGTCTTCATGTTTAACATATCATCCTAAAAATACATGTTTTTAGGATGCAATACATTTTATTTGTAATACAGCCTATAAATACATGGTTAGACTACATTTTAGACCACCCACTAATTTTCACTTTCACAAGCAGGGGAAAAAAAGCATTTTCCGGGCACTAAATATGCTGTTTTAAAAGACGTATCGGAAGTAAAGTTATGTTTTTGCTAAGAGAATGTTTTGTTTTTGTTTGCTTGAAGTAAGCTAGGCAACAGAGATATGCATATTTAAAGTCACAGGGACAGTTGCAGGTGACCAAAGATCTTAGAATCACTAAGAGGCAACACTCAATAGAACGTTCCATTGCAACAGCAGTGCCAAGCAACAACCCTGGATTCCGTCATTTTGGAGTGAAAGTGATCGACTATCCATTGGATCTTATTGCTGTTGCGATGGCAAGCAGCTGCTTTTTTAATTTATTTATTTAAAAAGCGCATTAAAGCTGAGATACAACCTGAAAGACGACAATACAACATTTACTATCATAATCATTAGCACGTTTAATGATTTATTTTACAGACCGTGGAGTCTAGTGTCTGTTTACCAAATCGCACCAGAGTGTCGCCTCTTGGTGATTTTAAGCTGTTTGAGGTAACTGAAATGCATGTGGTCATTTTGATCGCTCTGATAGTTCTTGATAGAAATAGTATCTTTTGTGTTTTGTAGTTTTAATAAAATAACAGTGTTAGAATAAAATAAACACATATTTAGTAAAATTCAGGGAATTATAGATATGTGAGTTTTATTTTAACAAAGTTATTAAATGGCAAAAATTATTCTGTAGTGTACTAAGATTGGTGGAAAATGAAAAGTGTCTATTTTCTAGGTCAATAATTATATTATGTAGCACCTGAACATTACTTATCTAGCTAAGTAACTGTCATACATAATATCAATGCACCTGCTGCAGCCATGGTACAGCAGCAAAGTTTCTAGATTATGACGCACAGAGTGAAAATATAGTTCTTAGCCATAGCAGCCTATAGCAACGTTTCTGTCAGTCACAATGTAACTACAGAAGATTCAAGCATTAAATAAGAAAATGGACAAAAAAAATATTTAAGTGAGATGCTAATGGTCTAATCCAGGATGCTCAACTTGGTCCTGGAGGGCTGGTGTCCTGTAGAGCAGTGGTTCTCAAAGTGGGGGTCGGGACCCCCCGAGGGGTCGCTGGGCAATGAAGGGGGTCGCCTTGTGATTTCCAAAAATCTATTTATTTTTATTAAACCATAAGAATTAACTTATTTTATCCATAACTATACTAAAAAAATAAAAATAGTAGTTTATAGTTACTATATACTATATAGTTACTATAGTAGCTTATAGTTACTAGTTCTATTGGATTGCGACCCCTGGGGTAATTACATTATATTAAAGGCAGCAATAGCGTCAGATGCATTTTGATTTTATAACACCAAGTTATACTTTCTGGCACATTTAAAGCACTGACACAAATTTAATTGGTGTGTTTGCGTCATTGCATGCAAGGTTTCTGTATTTATAACCACCTCAAAGGATATTGGGGGTCGCGAGTCACTGGCATTGTTATTTTGGGGGTCGCGGGCTGAAAAGTTTGGGAACCCCTGCTGTAGAGTATAGCTGCAAATACAACTAGACATTCCTGAAGCAGCTAATACAAACATCCTGGCAGGTGTGAATTTAAGCAAATTGGATCCAATATCTTGTATGATTCAATGATTTATGTTACGTTAAGCTAAAAGTGATTCTGCTAGACCTGGATATTGGATTAATGGATTGAAACATGGTAAAAAAATAAACTGTTTAGCTATATTTGGACTTGTAAAATGAACCTATTTCCCAAGAAAGTGTGTAAGAGGGTTTCTTTAATATACAGTAACATTGAAAAGCTTGGGTTTGGTAAGGTTTTTAATGCACATAAAATGCAGTATGATTGTTCTAATAGCACAATACAAAAGTTTTGTGAAATAATTTAGCATTTTATGACAGTAGATTTTGCTTCTGTGATGAAAAAAGCTTCAGTCTTTAGTGTCAAATGATCCTTCTGAAATCATTCTAATTTGCTGATTTGTTGTGCTGCTTAATGCTTTTGCGTATATGCTTTTGTTTCAGAATTTATTTATTAATTGAAAGTTTAAAGTGATGGATTTATTGAAAATACATTTTTTTTTTACTTATTTTTAGATTTATTTTATTATGTCTTGGTTTTGATTAAAAGTATTAGTATAAATCTTTAAATAAATAAAAATAAATAAATAATGAATGAATGAATAAAGAGTTTCTATTCCCAATTGGACTACTTTCTGCCGTTTTTAGCAATGAGAGTCTGTAGTTTAGTTCAGTTTACCACCACCAACCAATGTTTCATAGTTTTCCAAAATCTTTTCTAGTTGAACATTTTTTTTTATTTATTTTTTTTACTGTTAGTTCAAAACATTTTTTAAGATCTCTGTACTATAAAAAATATGTATATGTAGCCTTTTCTATAGTTTTATGTCTCTATGCATGATTAAAAAGATCCATAGTAAATGAATTGTACATCCACAAAAACATCATTTATTCATCGTCCACTTCTTCTAAACCTGTCTAAGTTCCTTTCTTCCATTGAATACAAAGAAAGATATTGAAGAATGCTGAGAAAAAAACCTGCTTTTTATTTTCATAGCATTTTTTTTTTCTATTAAAGATGTCAAGGTCTGCTGTTTCCAATAATATTTAATTAAATATTTTGTTTTGTGTTCAAAACAAGAAATAAATTCATAAAAGAATCCATTGAGTTTGAGTAAATGAAGATTTTTTTTTTCATTTTTGTTGTGAACTATTAAGACGATAATGCAATTACAGATGTCACTACTTTAATTTGTTTCCTTTGTCGCCATACATACCGTGGCGGTGGCGGTAGTTGATGCGCCAGCAGCTTCTGACCGCTGGGTGGCGCTTTAACCAGAGATTTTCAGCTTTGCCTTTTCACAATACTAAATAGACGGTTCTGTATATGTATCTTATGTGATGTGATGTGTTTAATTAAAATATAATTTGTTTTAGTTTTCTTAGTAATAAACATGCTTCTACACTATACTGTATGCTTTAGAAACGATACATGGTGAGAAGTATAGCCATAGGCTGCAAAGAGCAAATATAAGAATTTAATTCTTTAGTCTTTATAGTGCCCTATTAAATTGCATTGGGGTGAAAAGAATGTTTCGAATTCTTTGACCATCATGGCGATGTTATTACCTCAAATCTTAAACAAGCGCTTATGAAAAACAGCACACACTATAAAATAATATTAAGATCATCGGTGGCGGTGGAGCACGTCACCTGACTGTGAACTTGTAATCACCTCAACTTACTTTATCAGTAGGCTATTTATGATTTATTACAGGCTATGTTACAAATATTAGACCAACTGCCACTTCATGTAAAACACTCTCATGCACTCAGAACTAGTGGCAGTTATGAATTAAATAAATGGGCATATCCGCATCCAAAGTGAGCCGCTTGTTATTTATCGTCTGTTTATTTTCTCTGTTCATTTCTCTTTCACACGCATGCAGAAAAACAAATCTGCTTGTTTAAAAAAGCACGTTATGTCCACTAATGTATAATAATAATAATAATAATTACCTAATATATCCATAATGCAGGGATGTGTGGTGCTTTGACTGGATATCTAGGTCGAAAGCTAAATTTTTACCTGTTGCACAGCATAGACTAGCCTATAGTGTGGAAAAATATCATTCACAACCTGGGATGCCAAAACCATCATTAGCCAACTAAGGCTACAAGTTCCGTTGTTACAATTATAGTTTGTTGATTTGTCATTTCCCAAAAGTTTGTATAAAATAGTTTAGTTTTTACATATAGTATTGCATTAATTGCATAGTCATTAAAGGGCACCTATGGTGAAAAATCTACTTTTCAAGCTGTTCAGACACATATGTGTAGATATAGTGTATAGACCGGCATGTTGGGGTGATATAAACACACCCAGTCCTTTTTTTTCAATTCAACAACATAAAAAGGTGGACCAATTGGAGCTGGTTTCAGACTGACTACAACTTGACGTAGGAGTGCGGTCCCCCCGCCCACCAAATTGATTGACAGCAGGCCCGTGCAGAGACCATCCAAAGGGCATGTGCAGGTTAAATTTTTTGAAGAGCGGGGGGGTAGGGGTGGTGGTTGTTGTCGCGCTCGTACTGAAGAGCGGTGTTGTCGCGCGCACTGTAAAGCGGAACAGAGGGTGTGTTGTGTCGCGGGGGTACTTTCATTTTCGTCACTTTCTATCCAAGACTAAAAAGGGCATGTGCACTGCACAGGTTGAGCCCTATGTGTGCACGTGCCTGATTGACAGCTTTGCGTAGCATGTCCTGGTAGTCACGCGTATAATCATATCAACAAGACCAGACATGCGCAAAGCAACCGGGAATAAAAAGTCTGTTCAGTTCGCTAGGATCATCAATCATCATCAAATGTGATCAAGAGTAAGTTTCACATGTTTAAAATGTTTTAAAACAGTGCACGTGTGTAATGAAGTACAGCGATTTACTTCAGCTTTACTTCATCAGCACAGCCGCGTGTCAGAACAATCATGAACGAAGACGCTACAATCCTGGTTTGTGGACGTTAAATCAGGTTTATTTTGTACATTAGCATAACAGATATCCATTCAGCAATGGAGATTTGCCTGTATTCTGTCACATATATGTGCAAAAAGAGGAAGCTAATCGCGCTCTGTCTGTCAGTGTGTGTGTATGTGTGTCGGTCTGTATGTTTATGTGTTTATCTGTGTGTGCACACGCGCATGAACTTTTTACATTGACATTGTGTATGTGACTCATCAATGCATCTCCACAACAAATACTCATTGGTAAAGTTCTTACTGTAGTATTTCTCACAAACGCTACATAAGATCTTCTTTCTAAGTCTGTCTGTCTGTTGTCTGACGCAGCCGAGAGAGGAGATTAAGGCACGCTGAAAGGCACGTAGAAACGGTGGGCGGGGCGGACTATCCTTAAAGGCGCAGTACGACTAAACAGCCCCCTGGTGAAAAAATGTTTAAAAATAAGATCTTTTAAAAGGTATAATGAAAAATCTGATGGGTGTTTTGAGCTGAAACTTTACAAACACATTCTGGAGATGCAAAACACTTATATTAAATCTGGAAAAAGGGGTAACCTAGGTGCCCTTTAAATAGTTTTTATCGCCCTAAAATTAACGCATAGATTATGAGATATTATTTAAAACACAAACCTGTGTTTCAATGACGGATGTGGGTGTCAAAAAATACTTTTTAAATCAATGTTTTTGTCTTAATATTATTTAATGTGAACAACACTTAATAAAAATTTTAATGTATTTATTTCACCACCTTATTGGAAAAAACTGTATCAATTACAGTGCTTCCCGCGCTTGGGTGGTAGCCGGATTGAAACACACCATTTACCCACATCACATAAATAGCCGGTAGATCGTGCGACAGTAAGGGTCACATTGAACTCTCACCTACTGTAGCTTGTTTTCCATGTGTCTGCCAAATGAAGCAATACCAATGTAAAGATCATAATAAGCCTTTCTTTTCTTTGCCCTGCAGGGATGAAGAGATCCGCAGTAAATGTGGCATTGATGCGGTCACATACTTGTCTTTCCAGCGCCACATAATTCTGCTGATGATGGTGGTGTGTTTGCTGTCCCTCACCATCATCTTGCCCGTGAATCTCTCTGGAAACCTCCTCGGTACCTTCACTACACACATCCTGCACTGGTTACTGTTTTCTCCAGCATGTGCTCAGCCATAAAGAGTTCATGACAACAGACACAACACATTCAGTCTCCAGGAAAAGGCAGTATATTTATAAAACAACATTACATCAACTGCTTAATTCATCAGCGTGCTTAAACCTAAAAAAGGCTGGTTAGAATAATCTCATAAATTAGTTTTGACAGGCTGTTTGAATAATTGGGCTTGTTTCACTGATTTTGAAGTCGTAGTCTAGAAGAATGTTCTATAAAGATATATACAGAAGTCAGAATTATGAGCCCTCCTAAATTACTATTTCCGCCCCAATTTCTGTTGAACGGAAAGAAGATTTTTCAACCACATAATAGTTTATTAACTCATTTCTAATAACTGATGTCTTTTATATCTGCCATAATGACAACACATACTATTTTAATATTTATCATAATATTTTTCAAGATACTAGTGTTCAGCTTTAAGTGACACTTAAATGCTTAACTAGGTTCATTAGTTTAATTAGACGAGTTAGGGGGATTAGGCATGTTATTGTATAACTACGTAAATATTGCTAAAGGGAGTTAATAATATTGACCTTAGAGCTGCTTTTATTGCAGTCAAAATAAAAGAAATAAGAAGTTTTCTAGAAGAAAAAAATATTAAAGGAATTACTGTGAAAAATTCCTTGCTCTGTTAAACATCATTTGGCAAATATTTGAGAATAAAAATAATCACAAGAAGGCTAAAAATTCTGATTTCGACTATTTGCTTTACATGAAGATAAGCTTCTTTCAAAATTAATATACTCTTCTTTGACCACAAAATATTGGGTTTAAGTAAATGGTTAAGAGCATATTATTGGATCTTAATTGCAGTGATCAATGGCATTTTATATTTTGCCAACAATTTTACTTGTATGATTCTATATGCATTCTATATGATTTGCAAAACCTAGTTAATGCAAAGCAGAACTTTAATATCAGTAAACATCATGTCAGATGAAATATCCCATGGCAATATTTCAGGATGACAATAATAACAAGATTCACCTAGTTTAAATTTAGAAGGAATGCTTCATTTTGCATAAAATTTGACTGGCAATTGACCTGAACTCTACTGAGAGTCTCAGCCTAGGCTTATTGGAAACACATACCTGATCCTACATTTTAGCAAAATGTAAAATATGAGCTCTTGATTTTCAATACACTTTTTAGATAACAAATCCACTTGACTATCCACATTTTTGCAAATCTGAAATATGTTACTTAGGGTACATTTTATTGTAAGTTTTAGATACACGTCCTTTTTGTAGATCATCTAGACCAGTGAACCACTCACCTAACCCAATCAGTAGTGTTTTCAAAACCAAACACTAGAGCTGTAGTTACTATGGAGTCAATCTTGGGCCATATATACTAACAAAATAAAACAAAATTTTGCAAACATTAAATTAAATATGGAGCAAAAAAAAAATAATAATAATTAAAGCAAATCTCAAAAAAAAATTATGAAGCGAACATTAAATTTTGAGAAATAAAAATTAATTTTGCTAAAATATTGGAACCCTGTAACCATTGACTTTCATGGTAGTTGTTTATTTTGTTGAATACAAAAGTAGATATTTTTTAAAAATGTTGGAAGTCTGTAACCATTGACTTTCATAGTACTTGTGTTTATTTTGTTAAACACAAAAGTAAATATTTTGAAAAATGTTGAAAGCCTGTAACAATCGACTTCTATAGTATTTTGTGTTTGTTTTGTTGAACACAAAAGTAGATATTTAAAAAAATATTGTGAGCCTGTAACCATTGACTTTTATAGTATTTGTTTATTTTGTTGAACACAAAAGTAGATATTTAAAAAAATGTTGGAAGCCTGTTACCATCGACTTTCATAGTTTTTGTTTACTTTGTTGAATACAGAAGTAGATATTTAAATATATATAAATATATATATATATATATATATATATATATATATATATATATATATATATATATATATATATATATATATATATATATATATATATATATATATATATATATATATAGGAAGCCTGTAACCATTGACCCATAGTATTTGTTTATTTTGTTGAACACAAAAGTAGATATTTTAAAAAATGTTGGAAGTATGTAACCATTGACTTTCATAGTACTTGTGTTTATATTGTGTTATATTATATTATATTTATATTGTGTTTACTTGTGTAATGTTGAAAGCCTGTAATCTAGTATGTAGCCTGTATTTTGTGTTTCCTACTATAGGAGTCAATGGTTACAGTTTTTCAAATCTCTTCAAAATATCTTGTTTTGTGTTGAACGAAAGAAAGAAACTCATGAAGGTTTTGATCTACTTCAGGCTAAATAAATAGTGAAAAAAATTCCTTATTAGCTAAACCATCCCTTTAAATACCTTTTCATCTTCCTCTTCGTCGTTTTCTTCTTTTTTATATTAAAGATTGCCATTTGAAAACAGCTGTAAAAGTCTGAGTTGTGCAGATGCTGCTGTTGTGTGGGCTTGCCCATGAATGACTGTAGGAAAAGCCTGGGAAAACCGTTGAAGGGACAGAAGCGCTCAGTCTCAACCCTCTATTAGTGGACGCGTGTAAAAGCATAATTCAGACCACCCTACAGTGTTTGAAGATGACTGGGTGGCACGATAGAGGGTTTGAAGAGCCAAGTTAAATATGGGAAAGGCCTTGACTGTCCGCGCCACAAGAACAGCAATGGTGGAAACCGCCGGCTTTACCTCGTGTTGTTCTCAAACCTGCAATGAGCTTTTCATGTGACTCCGAAGACCTCAGTGGCAGAAGTTTACTGTGGCGTTAAATGTGGATGTGTGGTTAACCGGTCTGTGGCACTGCTGGTTAGAAAAGGGTGGGGGTTAGACTCTGACTGTCATCTCTGTGCAACAGTTTGACACTGTATTTGTGATGTAAACCAGCACATGCATTCACAAATTCGTCATGGCAACCCAAACCTAGAGCATAATGATTTGGGTGTAGAGTTGGTGTTTTTTTTTTTTTAATTTCAAATTCTCAGTTTGTGCTGTACCACACAGGCCTCAAGATACTTTCAGACTTTTATTTTTGAGAGTTGGCATGCGAGAGGAACATGAAATATAAACACATGTTGTTTGTTTCTATGCTTTTCAGGAGATAATCCAGAGAATTTCGGACGAACAACGGTGGTTAATGTTCCTGCACAGTGAGTTTGGGTTTAATGATGGGTTTTGACAATAAAAGAAAAAAAAAAAAAAAACTGAGCTTGTTTTTTTAAATGTAAATTCAACAACTTTTTACAATGTATTATTGCCAATAGTTATGTTTTAAAGTTAAGCTCCCTTTAGCAGCTTAGAAAATAATAATAGAGTTGTGTTGCATGGGTCATTAAGATATTGCCTCTGAACAGGGTTGCCAATCAAAATGCACATTCATTTAAATGTAATGTGTGGATTTAATAGATGGTTTCTTACACACTATTTTTTTATACTATTTAAAATTCATATATATATGAATTTTCACAGAAATGTCACTTTTTCACAGTATGTCTGATAATATTTGTACTTTTGGAGAAAGTCTTTTAAAGGTCAATATTATTAGCCCCTTTAAGCAAATTTTTTTTTTCGATAGTCTACAGAAGAAACAACATACAATAATTTGCCTAATTACCCTAACCTGCCTAGTTAACCTAATTAACCTAGTTAAGCCTGTAAATGTCACTTTAAGTTGTATAAAAGTGTCTTGAAAATACTTAAATATTATTTACTGTCTTCATGGCAAAGAATAATAGCATATTGATGCTTATTAATATATACTATTACTTATATATATATTTAAACAGTTATTAGAAATGAGTTATTAAAACTATTATGCCTAGAAATGTGCTGAAAATCTTCTCTCCCTTATACATAAACGGGGGTGGGGGGGTGGGGGATGGGAACTGGGGGGCTAATAATTAATTTCAAAAAAGTATGAAATTCCCTCAAAATTCAAAATAATTTTAAAAACTGTAATTCCTAAAAATAAAATGATAGTTATATTTAACAAAAGTATATTTGAATTATTAATTATTAAACAAATTTACATTTCAAGGCCTGCTTAAAGGGATAGTTCACCCAAAAAGGAAAGGTCTGTTATCTTTAATTCACCCTCACTTGCTTTAAACCTTTATGAGTTTTTTTTTTTTTCAACACAGAAGAAGATATTTTGAAAAATGTTGCAAGCCCATAACTATTACATCCATAGCCTTTGTGATTACTAAGGGAGTCAATGGTTACAGGTTTTCAGATCTCTTCAAAATATCTTCTTTTGTGTTGAACAGAAGAAAGAAACTCATAAAGGTTTTAAACCTCAGGCTAAATAAGTAGTGAGAAATATTTCCTTAGTAGGTGAACCATCCCTTTAAATCTTACTCATCTGCTTCTTTTTCTATTAAACATTGCTTTATGTGCATGCAAAGTGAGTTGGGCTTTAAACGATTGATGAAGAGCTGAAAAGTATAGGTTTGTTGATTTAATTGGCTTATTTATAAGGTTGTTTGCATGATCCTAATCTTAGTTCTGTCTTCTCGCATTAGGAACATATTTCTGTGGTTGCACAGTATCTTCGCTCTGCTGTATTTTGTGATCACCGTGTTGTGCATGGCACATCATTCCTCACGACTGGAATACAGAGAGGACGAGAAGGTTGGTGTGTGTGCGTGTGTATATGTGTGTATATGTGTGTGTGTGTGTGTGTGTATATGTGTGTACATGTGTGTGTGTGTGTGTGTGTGTTTGTGTGTGTGTGTGTGTGTGTGTGTGTGTGTGTGTGTGTGTGTGTAATTACACCTTATATTTCTTCCATAAAGGACACTGCACAGCGATTGCAAGACAACCAAGTGAATGTTTGCAACAAAATAAATGAAGAAAGGTTTTATATTATTGATGAAATATAAATGAAGTCAATCAATCAATTTAGACACATTTAGGGTCCTTAAAAAGTATTAAAATGTCTTAAATGCTATTTTACAAGTTATTAGTATTTTTATCATTGTGCTAAAGTTTGTCTGAATTTAATCTGCGAATATCACAACACAGGCCTGTTCTGAAAACGTACCCTATATACATTTCTAGAAATCACAGATTATGTAGCCAGAGGAATGTATTGCTGCATTTCATCTTTAAAGCGAATGCTATGGGGCGGTATGAGGCCGTTCCTTTTCACATTTACCAGCTGACTGCTTACCTTCATATGGGCAGCTTTTCCGCTGTTACCAGTTTGTCCGGTAGCTTGACACTTACTGTATGTCGGCAGACTTGAGATGCAGAGCAAAGTTGACCTGCGACAATGGAGTCTGGCAAAGAAAGATTCCAGACAGCGGGTAAGACAAAAACAGAAGCCAACAATATAAATAAACATGTAAATATCAGGGTAAACATGTGGTAAAATCTGAAAACATGGTAAAAAGCAGACGAGGGTTTTTCTTTTTCTGTATTGCTTTTTAAAACTCTCAGTTGGGTTTAGGGAAGGTGGTGGGCAGGTCAGTTGATGCTTTTGAAAAAAACTATTCAGTCTGTTAGTCAGTCATTCAGTCAGTCGACAAGATCAGTTGGCACGAAAAGAACTCGTGAGAGCAATTTGAGATCTCATATGTGTTTACAGCACTCTGGTGGATTTGCGAAAACAAAAACTGCCAAAAAACATAGCTCATGGAACATATTTGGCGCTCTCCAGGAATGTATATAGGGTTGCGTAATCAGAATGAGCTTGGGATGGTATATCAGGATCCCATGTAGTTTATAAAATCGATTTGACATCCCACTGCTTTGTTTACTCTATTAACCAAGGCAATACCAGAATTTCAGCAGTCCTTTTGATGCCACCTGCTGGATTAGCATTTTTATTCAGTATATGAATAACGTTTTAGTTTTGTATTAGTTTCTTAATAATTTAGTAAATATTCTGTAAGTTAAAATGTCAGCAATGCCACCGTTTGAAACCGAAAGTGGCTATGATGTCTTAAAATGTATGGAAAAAATCTTCAAAGAAGATCTTAAAAGAATTGAACAATACTCTCTGATTCCTGCATATACCAAGAAGATGTGATTATAATATAGTATTGAATAATTAGAAAAGAAATAGAAAAGAAATTAGAAAAAATATTTTATCAATTACATTTTGGATGGCACAGTGTCTCAGTGGTCATCACTATCGCTTCACAGCAAGAAAGTCGCTGGTTTGAGTTGAGTTGAGTTTGCATGTTCTCCCTGTGTTGGCGTGGGTTTCCTCCAGGTGCTCTGGTTTCCCCCACAATCCAAACACCTGTGCTATAGGTAAACTGAATAAACTAAATTGCCCATAGTGTGTGTGAATGATCATGTATGAGTGTTTCCCAATACTAGATTGCCAATAATAGTTGGCGTTTCATTCCGCTGTGGCGACTTTTCAAATATAGACTTAGTGCTCGTACACACCAGGACGCTTTTCATTTGCGTTTATCATCAGCGTTTTTTGAGACCCAAGTGATTTTCACTTGCGTCGAGCAGAAGAGTATGCATAATCACTCCTTGACGTTAGATGCCGTTACACAACTATAAAAATAATGCTTTTGCGCCTGGCATTTTGCACATTGGTGAGCACTTTTACATTGGCACCTTAAATTTAGTCACGAGGTGTTAAACGTCAATGGAAAATGCTAGCAAAAAGCATCCCGGTGTGCACGGGCCTTAAGACTGAAAGAGTACTGAAAAATCATACTCAAGTAAAAGTACCATTACTTGCCTAAAAATGTAGTACAAGTAGAATAAAAGTATCTGTTGTAAATATTACTCAAAGTATGAGTAAAAAGTAGCCCTTTTTTAAAGTACTCAAGCGTAGTGAGTAGTGTGTTTTATGCTTATAAAAGTTGATACGTTTACATGTGATTTGTGCATGTGTGTGTAAACGTAACATTCTGTTGTGCACTTATTGAGTTTCACTTTTGTGCCTGGCATTTTGGTAAGCACAATTACATTAGCGCACTTTATTTAGTCACGAGGCGTTAAGCGTCAACGGAAAATGCAAGAAAAAAGCATCCCGGTGTGCACGGGCCTTAAGACTAAGGAAAATTAATGAAAGAATAATTACATTTTGCAAAAGTAAAAGAAACATTTCATAGATTAGTCATTCATTCATTTATTTTCCACACATACTCATTCACTACGGAAAATTTAGCCTACCCAATTCACCTGTACCGCATGTCTTTGCACTGTGGGGAAACCGGAGCAACCTTAGGAAACCCACGCAAATGCAGGGAGAACATGCAAACTCCACACAGAAACGCCAACTGACTCAGCCGAAGCTCGAACCAGTGACCTTCTTGCTGTAAGGTGACAGCACTACCTACTGCACCACTTTTTCAAAATAAATGTATTGTTTATAAAGGAATTCATGCTTATATTAATGCTTTTAACAATAAATAGTGTTTAAAAACATGCCAAGGAAACTGCTGGTTTCAGAATGATAAACAAATAGTATTCAGTTATTTGTCAAATAAAACAAATGTATAATGATAAGTGTGTTAAACGAATCTGCATAAAGCAGTACTTTGATGCTATTTCAGCAATGTTTTCATTGATATACCTGCAATCACTTTTCTACCAGAGAATTATATTCTTTTACTGCCTTGCAAGAACTGGTATTCCCTTCATAAATTGCCCTGCTGGCTCTCATTTTTGATTTATTATCATTGCAGGTGGCCAGAACTCTAATGATAACGTCAATTCCCCGCGAAATCTCTGATCCCGGCCTGATCACCAAACACCTGCAGTGAGTGAAAAGCACATATCTGATATACTGAGCTCCATTCTTCAGCATGCTGGATATTAAATGTCAACACAGGCGAGTGTAAAAACCCCATTTCTCCTCTGTGTTCAAACAGTGAAGCTTATCCCAGCTGCACCGTCACAGACATCCACTTCTGCTTCAACGTGCAGAAACTAATGAAGCTGGATTCAGAAAGGTCATTCACATGTTTACACTCATCTTCTAGCAAATATTGTAAATGAATGTTATTATAATGAATGCCAAGATGTTTTAACATTTGATACTTAACATGTATTACAGTCACGCATTATTTTAATGTACAATTCATGCTGTTAACAAACCATAAACTAAGAGTTTTACCTCAGTGAACTACTAAATATCTGCTTATTTTTAGTTAGTAAGGTAGAAGTTGGGTTTAGGTATTGGATCAGGGATGTACAATAAGATCATACTTTATACAGTACTTTAAGTGCTAACAAACAGTTTATATCTTAATAATAGGCAAGCAATAAGTCAGTAGTAAATAGTGTGAAATGTTACTCAAACTAAAGAACTACTTGCCTGTATTACTATACTTTTTTGAATTACTAGTACTTATAGGGGACTTACCAATCTACATCACACATGATGTCACATGGGTTCAATCGCGCATAGCGGTTGCAAAAAAAGGCCGGTTGCAATAGCAAACATGACATTTTGTGCGGTAGGATACCAATTTTAAATAGAAAACTTAACTTTTACCGTACACCACACTGCTTTAATGCCAACCGCAGACATCTTTGGCTAACATCCATCATGAGCTGAATGGAGTGAGGACCTGATTAAAAATGCTCGACTCTGCAGTTCTCATTTTATATCAGGTAAGTTCACGCTATGCTGAATCATACACATTACTCGTTTTTGATTGCAGCAATGATTCAACAAAAACAGTTAAATATGGATGCACACGCTAAATGCTAAGAATGAAATGTAAAAATGTACGTTCACATACCCTGCCGTACAGCTGCAGCTCACTGTCAGAATGCAGTTGTTTTGCTTGTTGATGATTACCCAGGCCTTGTAAAGTTGTAAAGACTTCTTTCCTTGTCTTTGGCTTAGCAGAACCTTGGTTTTTAGGACTACATAATGTTGATTCTCGTAATTATGGATCATTACAAAATTGTTGGCATCCAAAGACTTGTATGCCTTTAATTCCTTTCTTGTACTCCGCTGCTCATCCGTTTGCACTGGCTGCCAGTTGATGCTCGCATTAAATTCAAAGCTTTGATATTTGCTTACAAAGTGACTTCTGGCTTTGCTCCTTATCTGCTCTCACTTTTGCAGATTTATGTGCCCTCCAGAAGCTTGCGTTCTGTGAATGAACGTCGCCTCGTGGTTCCATCCCAAAGAGGGATGAAATCACTTTTCCAAACTCTCGCATTCAGTCTGCCCTGTTGGTGAAATAAACTCCCTAACTGCATCAGAACGGCAGAGTCACTCGCTGTTTTCAAGAAACTACTAAAAACTCAACTATTTAGTCTCCACTTCCCTTCTCCCTTCCTAATCTGCAATTGCCTCTCTGGTTCTACCGCTAACTGTATTACAAAAAAAAAATAAAAATTACTAATGTTTTGCTTCTTACACTTTACATACCTGAAACTTGCTTACAGCACTTATTCATTGTTGCTCTTATAGTTGTGTGTGCTAGTGCTCTCATTTTTTTTCTGCAACCTTGCTGCACTCGCGTCCTAAATGTTTACAAAAGCGTAATTCATCTATTCCTAATGCACTATAGTATGTTTTTAAAGACACTATAGTCTTAAGCCATTTGTTGTCATTTTAACTGCTTTTTTTGATTAGCTTGATTAACTCTTTCTATGATTAGCCAGTATGGTCACTCAAACAAGTTAAATACAATTTATTAGTAAAGCTAGTAAAAAAAAATTTAAATAATATTTTTAAAATGGTTACACTTTCATTTTAAGGTTGTTACACATGTTCCATGTTCTTACACTGTAAAAAAATCCTGGTTGCCTAAATTTTTAAGCTGTATCAAATTAACCTTATGAGTCTATTTAACTTACAATATGTTAAACTGACTTAAAACAGCTGGCAAAACTTATCAAATTAAGTACGAACATAACTAACTTTGTTTAATAAATTACAATCAACTAAGGCTGTCATGACTAATTGGTCATATATTTTTTTACAATATAGTAATTACATAGTATTAACCAATTAGTTTGTGTATGTTTTTGATTAATACTATTAATATATAATCAATAGATTAGTTATTGTAAATGTACTTTTTGTAAACTTATTGTAAAAATACTTTTGCTGTAACAAGGAGACCTTAAAAATAAGTGTAAACCAAAAATGTACTATAAACAGTCAAAATGTGAGAAAATAGCTCAGAAAGTACAGGGTAATATAAGGAAACCACAAAGGTTAGGCTTAGGGCTACACTGTAAAAAGTATTTAGCTGACTTTAAAAAAAAGTTAATTTTGTTAGCGTGTTTTTTTTTTTTTTTTTTCCTTCGGGTGCTTTGGTATTCCCCACAATCCAAAGACATGCGGTAGGGGTGAACTGAATAAACTAAATTGGCTGTAGTGTATGTATGTGAATGTGAGAGTATATGGGTGTTTCCCAGTACTGGGTTGCAGTTGGAAGGGCATCCACTGCGTAAAACATATGCTGGATAAGTTGGCAGTTCATTCCGCTGTGGCGACCTCTAATAAATAAAGGGACTAAGCTAAAAGAAAATAAATGGATAATAAAAAAGTGAGCAAACCCATTGCCTTAAAATAGCAAGTTGACATTAAAGAGTACACTGAAAAAAATTATTCAGAGATGATTCCTTGGATTTACTATTTTTTTTTTTTACGTTAAGTGGCTGTAAACAATTTATTTGGCCTAAATTTAAACAAACAAATTAAGTTAAGTTTTATTAAACTTAATTTGTTTGTTTAAATTCAACACAAATAAATTGATTGCAACAGTTTTGCAGACATCCTTTTTTCAGTGTATTGTAACTTTTAAGTTGACTTAAGTTTTGTAATTAAGCATGTATTTAATTTACCTGATATTTTTAAGGCAACAGGTTTACTCACTTTTTAAAATTAAAGTCAACTAATCGCTGTGTAGTTATTAACCAGATTATATAGAGATTATGAAAATGTGTACTGGTAACTGTTGAAGACGAACTTGCTAATAAATACATATTGGTATGTTGAATGAGTACTATTATATAGTTTATAGAATCAAGTATCTAATATTACTAATAATAAGAACTAGCATAAATACAATATAATGAATATGAATTCCTATTTAACAGATACAAGTGTCTAAAAATTACAGTAATGTATGTATTAGTAATGACTGAGTTCCTGTATCTATTAAGTTCTAGCATATATTGCATTGGCGCTAACAAATCATAAGCAGCTGGTCATTCTGGTATGAGCTTTTTTATTATAGATATTAATATCTAAATAAGAATAATATCTAGTATCTAGGGAATAATTACTAGAATGTAATAAATAGTTACTAGTATTAATAATGCAATACCTAATGATGTAAAACATTTTGTATTTTGGGGTTCCTGTTTTAATTTTTTCTTTGTTTATTTATTTCCATCAACTTTTCACCCTGAAAAGTTGGAAAAAGTGACTTTTACTATAATTTGTAATAGTTTAAAGTGATATATTGTTGGTGTTTGTGTTGTATATTACAATACAAAATCCTTGTAATAAACATGTTCTGTTTTTTTACAGACTTATTTCTCTATATATAATTTTTTATACATGAACTTAATGCAACAAAAACTAAGGATATAATTAATGATTTTTGAAGGAATCATACAGCAGCTTAGGTGACTGATATCAGAGGTCAAAAAGTAGAATGTGTGGAGAACTACAAATATTTGGGTACCATTATTGACCGATCTTTAGACTAGTGATGCTGTGTGCAAGAAGGGGAATCAGCGCCTACATTGTCTTAGGAAACTTTCACGTTTTCACATTGGCACTAATATGCTTGCACTTTTTTATAGTGCTTTTATTGAGTCTGTCCTTCGCTCTGGAGGCATGGTTTGGAGGTCTGTCTCTCAGGTTGATTGATGAATCACAGCTAAGTATTGAATCCCTGGATAGTAGGCAGCTTTTACAGATAGCCCAGAACATTAGTAGCTGTAGTTCTGATCCTCTCTCTGAGAAGTTTATCCTGCTTCCTTCGGGTCATAGGTTTCAGATGCTTTTTAGTAGGACAAAATGGTTTAGGAATAGCTTTGTCCCATCCTCTATTGTCGCTCTGAATAAATTGTAATTTTTAAAAAGGTATAATTTGTATGTGGGTATGTACAGTTGAAGTCAGAATTATTAGCCCCCCCCCCCCCCCCCCCCCCCCTTAAAGCTTTTCCTTCTTTTTAAAATATTTTCCAAATTATTTTTAACAGATTCAGGAAATGTTTACAGTATGTCTGACAATATTCTTTCTTCTGGAGAAAGTCTAATTTGTTTTATTTTGGCTAGAATAAAAAAAGTTTAAAATTTTTTATGCATCATTTTAAGTACAAAATTATGCCCTATTTTTTAAGCTATATTTTTTGACAGTCTACAGAACAAACTATCGTTATACAATAACTTGCGTTAACCTAGTTAAGCCTTTAAATGTCACTTCAAGCTGTATAAAAGTGTCTTTAAAAACATCTAGTAAAATATTATTTACTGTCATCATGGCAAAGATAAAATAAATCAGTTATTAGAAATGAGGTTTTTTTAAGTATTAAGTGCAGAAGTGTGTTGAAAAATCTGCTCTCCGCTAAGCAGAAATTGGGGAAAAAATAAACAAGCGGTCTAATAATTCAGGGGGGCTAATAATTCTTACTTCAACTGTATACGTGTGATTTAGTTGTTTGTATCAAATGCCAAACTTTGCTGCAAAAAGAATCTACCTACGGGTACCAATATAGTCAACTAACTAACTAACTAACTAATATATTTCACACTACTTAAATATCACTTTGTTAAACTGTAGAGTTGAAGTTTCAACATCAAAAGTCGACAGAGCACAGATCAAGGTCCCATAATGCAATTCAAAACTATAAACAAACAAACAAACAAAAAACATTTGTGAATCACAAAATAAGTAAACTGTTAATGAACAGAGTTTTTTACAGTGTGATATCTAACAATAAGTAATAATTTCTAATGAGTAACTACTAGTATATTTAAAATATGGGTAAAACTTTAGTTTGTGTAACAATTCACACCATTTACTACTGGCTTATTACCTGCATATTATTAAGATATTAACTATTTATTAGCACTTATAAAGTATGACCTTATTTTACATGCTTAATCCTAACCAATACAACCAATACAATACAACTACTACCCTACTAACTATTAATAAGCAGCTAATTAACAGTTAATGGAGCTAAAACTGTTAAGCGTGAATTATACATTAAACTAAAATGTGACTAAATTATGGTCTTTCAGACGAAAAGCGATGAAAGGAAGGCTGTACTTCACGACTAAAGCTCAGAAGAACGGAAGGATCATGATCAAGACTCACCCTTGCGCACAGATCTTCTGTTGTGATATATGTGGCTTTGAAAAGGTAAAGGATCAGAAAAGGTGTGTTAATATGTCTGGACTGGCCATTTGTGTGTGGTTCTGCACTTCCCCATGTTGGCCACTGGAGACCAGCATACACCAGCTCCTCTCTGTCTGATTAGGTCTAACAGTACTGTTCTCTGATCAGGTGGATGCAGAGCAGTACTACAGCGAGCTGGAGGAAAAACTGACAGACGAGTTTAACGCAGAGAAGAACTGGATCTCCATGAAGAGGCTGGGCATTGCATTCGTGACCTTCAGGGATGAGAGAATGACAGCAGTGTAAGTGTTGGGGGGAAACGGATCATTCTTGAAAGGATTGTTGATCATCAGCACCATCCATTAAAGGAGAATGTTATAATTACAGTACACAGATTTAAAGGATAATTCACACAAAGTTAAAATGTACTATTTAGTCACCCTCAAGTGGTTCTAACACTTCATGAGTTTCTTTCTTCTGTTAAACACACACTATATATATATATATATATATATATATATATATATATATATATATATATATATATATATATATATATATATATATATATATATATATATTTTTTTTTTTTTTTTTTTTTTTTAAAGAAAGCTGAAAACCTAAAACTATTGCCTTCCATTGTAGGGAAAACAACTCCTATGGAAGTCAATGGTTACAGGTTTACAACCTTTTTCAAAATATCTTCTTTCCTGTTTAACTGAAGAAAGAAACGTGGGAAGGTTGAGTAAATGATGAAAAAATTGTTATTTTTTAGTGAACTAACCCTCTAAGTAATGTAAAACATATGAAGCAGAGCGGTGGCAAAGTGGGTAGTGCTGTCTCCTCACAGCAAGAAGCAAGAAGGTCGCTAGTTTGAGCCTCCGCTGGCTCAGTTAACATTTCTGTGTAGAGTTTGCATGTTCTCCCCATGTTCGTGTTGTTTTTCTTCAGATGCTCAGGTTTTCCCTAGAGTCCAGACATGCGCTATAGGTGAATTGGGTAAGCCAGATTGGCCATAGTGTAGTGTCTGTATGTGAATGTGTGTATGGGTGTTTCCCAGTGATGGGTTGCTGCTAAAAGGGCATCCACTGCGTAAAACAAATGCTAGATAGGTTGGCGGTTCATTCCGCTGTGGTGACCCCTGATTAATAAAGGGAGTAAGTTTAAAAGAAAATGAATGAGTTTTCACGTGTTTGATGTTTTTGTACATACTATTATAAATTTTTGTTTCGTGGAGCTCTCAGGTTTCCTACAGTTTGTCCGGGAGTCCATGTGGAGCATATATGAAACACACAAATCTGAAATTGCGGCATTTCTAAATGTAAACCAGCTTTTTTTTTATTATGTTCCAAGTTCTTGTGATCTGTTAGCATTATTCAAGGGTTAATGTACTGTACATCAGTTGTTTCTGCAGATTAAGCCCCATCCTTGACATGAAGCACAGGGTCTTTTATCATCCTGAAGTGCTTTATGCAAGGAATAAAGTACATCCAGGCAGTTTTCATGGCAGAATAAAGCCTGACAGACTGACGAGAAGCAGAGCCCTGTTGTATAAGACTGAAGGACTTTATTCTGTAAAAACAACTGCCTGGATGTCCTGCTTTTCCGTCTCATTACATGGCTGCTTGCTACAAATATAAAATTAGACATGAAACATTGTTCTGTGCTATAATAGTTTTTTAATTTCTTTATTAAATGTGAAGTTGACAGAAATCAAAAAAGCTGAATGAAGCATACATTAACTAGCACATTATTCCATTACAAGTTGGTGGAAAACAGTCAAAAACAGCCAAAAGACAAGCATATAACCCAGGCTAATTGTGAAAGTGCAACCCGTACAAATTTCTGGAGAGCGCGAATTATGTAGCCAGAGCTACGTATGGCCGCGTTTTATCTTTAAAACGAATGCTACGTGGTATTCTGTTTCTTTTTACCTGCTGACTGCTTACTTCCCTATGGACCCTATTACCTCCCTTTTCAGCTGTTACTATTGTTTTGTTTAAAACAAACAAAAGGCAAAAAATAAAATAAAGAAGTAAATAACAGCGGATGCCCTTCCAGCCGCAACCCATCTCTGGGAAACAAACATACACACACTCAAACACTACGGACAATTTAGCCTACCCAATTCACCTGTACCACATGTCTTTGGACTGTGGGGGAAACCGGAGCACCCGGAAGAAACCCACGTGAACGCAGGGAGAACATGCAAACTCCACACAGAAATGCCAACTAACCCAGCCGAGGCTCGAACCAGCGATCTTCTTGCCGTAAGGTGACAGCACTACGTACTGCACCACCATGTGGCCTCTGATATTGGTATACTTTTTAGAATTAATAATATTGTGATATTCATAATTTGTGAAGTCATACAGCTCTGGGTTTAAAACAGCGACCGCTGGTTTCTCATCTACTCAAAAGTCTCTGTAGTCATCTTGACAACACGAACACTGACGTCACCTCAATGGAAACCCTGCCTCTGCTTTCATTTGATTGGAGAAAGACAAAGACTGACATAACATGCTTTTTCCGCTCAGAGTTGATGTTTTCAATTGAGAACGCACAGTACGCAACAACAAAAACGTAAGGCACAGCAGGCGGTTAAAACATGAGGCATGCAGGGTGCATAAGCAGTGGGTAAAAACGGCCGCAACCGTTAGTAAATCATTCACAAAAAAAAGGTGCCTCTCAAGCAAAAAGCGCGTTTGGTGTGATCGGCCCCTAAAGCATGTGCAGGAATAGTTGGCGGTTCATTCCGCAGTGATGACCTCTAAAATAAAGACTAAGCCGAAGGAAAATTAATAAAAGAATTAAAATTTTACCCTTACAGTATGTGAGTGTTCATCTTTGTGCTTGTGTTTGTGCAGTATTGTGAAAGACTACAGTCGAGCTCGCTGCCGCCACAAACCCCAGCAGTCCAGCATTACCACAGTGGTGCGATCCCATCAGTGGGACGTTTCATACGCCCCTGCCCCTAACGACATCATCTGGTAAGTCCAACGGCAGACACATCTATACTCTGAAATGGAAAAAAAGTATAAGAATAAAGTGAAGCTATTTTGATTCATTGTTTTGTTCTATTTAACGTTTGTAACTATAGTTATGGTAGCAGTGCTGGAGACATATATATTTTTCATGACACGCTTTGTTCCAAGCCATTACACTTGGATTCAAGAGATGAAATCGGATTAATTAAGTCTCAATCTGAGTGTGTGCCTAGACAGCCACTGTGAAAGCCATTATATCCCTTACATAATATGTGTTGAGAATCATATATTGAGTGAGTGTTAGTGTGCGTGGGTGTGTGTGTGGGGGGACAGTGTCAGCCCGTCTTTCTGCTTGACTGGACAAGTGTGTTTGTGCGCGCATGTGTGTGTGTGTGTGTGTTTGTGTGCATCTGAATTCAAGACTTTCAGTTTTATGGATGTAAGCTCTAATGTTGTAGCATGTTTGCTTCTTATTAAAACAATTTATTGAAGTGTGAATGTTTTCCAGTTCAGCATGGACCATGAATGCTTTCTAGCGCTGCATTTATAGAGTAAAGGATTTTGCGATGTTGGAAAATTAGACAGTGGAAACAATTACTTTCCAAAGGCATTTGTTTGGATTTTATGTAAATAGCATTGTCACTTTTATGCCTTTCACGTGCACTAATTTGACTTTTAGGGGTAGTTCATAATGAAATTAAAATCTGAAATTATTTAGTCATTGTTCCAAATGCATGAGATTTATCATTTCATGCAAACCCAAAGATGTGTGTAGACCAGTGTTTCTCAACTGGTGGGTCGTGACCCTAAAGTGGTTCGCGGGAACATTTTCAGTGGGTCGCGGAGTGTGTGATAAAAAAAAAAACAACAAAAGTTAAATTTTTATCTCATTTTGCTAATATCAGACTTTTATTTTGAACTGCGCATGCGACAACCGTACCGTTTGACATGTGAAATTTCATTCAATTAAAGCAACTAAGGCGAAGCAGTTGCGCAGTAGGTAGTGTTGTTGCCTCTCAGCAAGAAGATCGCTGAATCGCTGGTTCGAGCCTTGGCTCAGTTGGCGTTTCTGTGTGGAGTTTGCATGTTTTCCCTGCATTCACGTGGGTTTCCTCCGGGTGCTCCCGTTTCCCCCACAGTCCAAAGACATGCGGTACAGGTGAATCGGGAAGGCTAAATTGTCCGTAGTGTATGAGTGTGTGTGTAAATGTGTGTGTGTGGATGCTTCACAGAGATGGAAGGGCATCCGCTGCGTAAAAACATGCTGGATAAGTTGGCGGTTCATTCCGCTGTGGCGACCCCGGATTAATAAAGGGACTAAGCCGACAAGAAAATGAATGAATGAATAAAGCAACTAATATGTTGAAGTGCAAGTACGACCTTAAATATGTAAAGTGTGGATTTACATATATTGAGGACAAAGATGGCTTAAAACCTCAGTGTGTCATATGTGGCGAGGTGCTCTCACAAGAGAGCATGAAACTTTCTAAATTGAAATGACATTAAGAAACCAAACATCCCAGTTGCAAGGACAAACCTGCGGGCTATTTTCAAAGACGACTCCAAAAGCTGAGGGCATCACAAAAGTACCAAACATCTTCATGTTCAAAACCAGTACAGGCACGCTGCGCATCGACTGTGTAGCTCACAGTTTAGCGAAGGCTAAGAAAGCCCACATATTAGCAGATGAGCAAATAACTGGTGATTATTAAAAATTGCTGGTTTTAATTTACTTTAATTTGCTGGTTTGTTCTGTTCAACAGGATCAGTGTTAATGTGTTAATGTTTTATTAACAGTTCAGTTTACTAAATGGTAACTGAACTTTTCCTTACCCCAACCATTGTTTACAGTATTTGACGTTTTTACTCTGTAGTATTACTATAATTTGATACATTTTGATTTATCGGTCACTACTTGTGTATGTTAACAAATAAATACAAATGAATTATATTTCCTAAAATTATATTATAGTTCCTAAAAATGTAGGTCGCGGCATAATGACCATGTTAAAATTCAATTCAATTCAATTCAATTCAGCTTTATTTGTATAGCACTTTTACAATGTAGATTGTGTCAAAGCAGCTTCACATAAATGGTCATAGTAACTGGATCAGGGTAGTTTAGTTTTTTAGTGTTTAAGTTCAGTTCAGTTTAGCTCAGTTCAGTGTGGTTTGAAATCATTACTGAGAGTCTAAACATTGAAGAGCAAATTCATCGATAAGTAGCTTTTCGGATCCTGAACCATGCAAGCCAGTGGCGACAGTGGAGAGGGAAAAAAACTTCACCAATAAGAGAGTAAAAAAAAAAACCTTGAGAGAACCAGACTCAGTTCGGCACGACCATTTTAATTTCTCCACTGGCCAAAATGTGGGTCTCATGGCCAAACCAATTGAGAACCACTGATGTAGACCATTTCAATGTGGTCATGTCATTGCCCAATGGACATTCCCTGTTTGTTTCCAAACCATTCCATAACTATAACTAGAGACAAATAATCATAACTTAACATTAAAACAGCTAGCATAACATTATTTATTAATATTTTGCATTCTTAGAAGCTATGGAAATTAAAAATATAAAACTGAAAATACATTAAGACCATTGTTATTATTTATATCCTTCAAAATAGTTTATATCTTGGGGATGAAATGATAGGAATAAATGGATCTTGTTGTGAACTTCATTGACTTTCATTATAAATATTTCACCACAAAGTGTTAGCCGTATAAATATGATCAATTAGCATATTTTTGTGTGCTCATATTCAGCTTTACAAGCATCATATTCAAATCCATCAGGTGATCACAGTAAAGCACACCACATACTTCAGTTTAACTTGTCATGTTTGATTTAGCTTGAAGTATAATGGGGCTTTTAAGGGATAGTTCACTCAAAAATGAAAATTCACTCTATTTACTCACCCTCCACCTGTTCCAAACTTGTTCTGTTAAGCAAAAGAATATATTTTGAGTGATGTTGGAAACCTGACATTTGCAGTTTCTTTGCTCTCTACAGTTTATGTCACTAGCAAATTAGATTTATGTAAAAAACTGAAAAGTCAACGTAAAAGCATTTATTAATCTTCGTTATTAATATTATATTATTCTCCACAATAATTAAAGTCAAAAATCCAGAAGTCATCATTGTTTTATTAAATGAAGATAATAAATAATACAGTTATGTTGCATTTTAAATGAACTTTAGCATACAACTATAATACTATTTCTCACAGTTGACTATTAACTTTTACTAATACGACTATTGTGAAGTGTTACTATAGTATTCGTCATCCTTTGGCAATTGAATTTGTTTGAAACATTTGTTCATTCTGAATATATATATAAAACAAAGCAATACACTAAGTATTTTTTAAAACTATTCGTGTTAAAGTTACCTTCATAAAACCATGATAAAAGCTTTAGAAATGAATTGCAACATAACAAAATTGGTACCAGCAGAAGCCTAAACTTGATGGTGATTAAATAGTAAAACAGTATTCATCAAAACTAAGATATAAAATATACAGGGTAGGTTTATAAGGGTTATATTTAATATTTTTAATACCACACCAAATGAAATTTAGAACCAGTTGTATAGTATATATATTTTTAATAATACAGAGTTAGAAAAAAACACACACAACAACAACTAATTAATTATCATCCTTCTTTATTAAATCTAGAAAAAGTTAAAAACTTGTAAACAGCTGACTAATAATAGCTAATACTAATAATTGGGATGCACCGGTCAGGCCAGTCATACAAAAAATTGGTCAGTTGATTGATTCATCTCTAGTTTTATTTATTTATTTATTTATTTATTTATTTATTTATTTATTTGCTAATGTACAGGTTGAAGCAGTTGTCAACAGCTGTTATAGTGTAAAATTTTATTAAAAAAAACACATTTATATATGGTGATTAAATAGTAAATATATTTACTAGTATATATATATATATATATATATAAATATATATATATTTATATTATAGATAAATAGAACAAAAACTAAAACTGTTCCGTTCTATCGATTTTGAAAACCTTTGAAACACAAATTTAAGATATTTTAAGACTAATTATATCCTTATACTATAGAATTCAAGACTTCTTAAGGATTCACAGGCACCCTGAGTATAAGTGAACTATCCCTCGAAAAGCAAACAGTGACATAAAACAGAAAGCATCAGAAATCAACCAAAGGTTTAATCTGAAAGTTATATTGTTTTAGAAAGGTTTAAACCATGTACTGCCAGCTAAACCATCTGAACACCAGCTTGGCCTAGCTAACCAGCTTAGACTAGAGTTTTCCAGCCCAAACCTTCCAGTTTATGTTACATCAACTAAACATCCCCCTTATTCTTGGAGAGCAGGCCGTCTCTGTCTGTAACTGCTGTGAAGAGCTTGTTATGTTGATTGGTGCCTGTATTGTTCCAGGGAGAATCTGTCAGTTTGCGGTCCTCGCTGGTGGCTGCGCTGCATCCTGCTCAACATCCTGCTCTTCCTCCTGCTCTTCTTTCTCACAACCCCTGCGATCATCGTAAACACCATGGACAAGTTCAACGTCACTCGGCCGGTCGAAAGCTTAAGGGTCAGTGACCATCAAAGCCCTTTTTTTTATAACCATTTGGCTGTATTACGCCACATTAGAACGTAAAACAAAACAGGACCTGCTTTTTGGTTGTTGTTTTGGGAAGTTGAATGTTTTGGATTTGATCTTTTACTGTCTTCTGCTGTCTAGAACCCAGTAATTACGCAGTTCTTCCCCACTCTGCTCCTGTGGGCCTTTTCCATCCTCCTGCCCTTCATTGTGTACTATTCGTCTTTCTTTGAGTACCACTGGACCAGGTATGATGCCGTTTCCACTGCCTGACTTTAAACTCTTCTAGTCTGTGTATAAAAATGAGAGAACTGCATCAGGGAGGTCTTTCTGCTTCATTATAACAAAATTATTGTTTTAACTTTTTACAAGGTGTAGTGTTTTTAAATCTGTCTGTCTATCTATCTATCTATCTATCTATCTATCTATCTATCTATCTATCTATCTATCTATCTATCTATCTATCCATCCATCCATCAGTCCATCCATCCATCCATCCATCCATCCATCCATCCATCCATCCATCCATCCATCCATCCATCCATCCATCCATCTATATATATATATATATATATATATATATATATATATATATATATATATATATATATATATATATATATATATAATTTATCTATCTATCTATCTATCTGTCTACCCTGTAAAACCTAATCATTTCAGAGGACTCAAATTTTGTAGATTACCGAATAAAATGTAAGTATGTGTAATAATTTTTACAATTGTAAAACTTTATGTCTCCTTGACTAGTAAGTTTTAAGGTATCTTTACTCATATTCTATTACATTAATACTGAAATCTTTTGATCTTTAATACTAAATTAGTTTGATTTAATTATGTTTATCTTCAACTAATACATTTTATTTTACACAACTTAATCTACTCAAAAGATCAAACATTAACAGATTCCAAATAATTGAAAGATTTCAAAGAAATTTCTCCAAAAAATAGACTGAAATGAATTTATCTTTATTTATTGTTGTAATGAGTGCTGGTGACAACAGGGGTTGGATCCAAGTGCAGCTTTTATTAATCATTAGGTAATATTATTATATGTAATGCTTAATACAGGGAAACTTGTGTGTGTAGTCCATGTAATCAGTAATGACGAGCTTCAGCTGTGTGTGTGGTTAATCAAGAGGGGACCTGGAACTGGTGTGTGACTGCAGAGCATAATGGGACATATAGTTCAGTTTGTGTGTACAGTGCCCTCTAGCATGTCTGATGGGCACTTAACTTGGTGGCCTTGACAAATATCATAAATATTTTTAAAAACAATGTGGACAAATAGCAAAACACCATGGATTACCTGCAAAAGCCAGTCTCCTGCTCAAAATCCTTAGTTCATCTATCAAAACTAAATTTCTGTATTAATGAACAGGTCTGTGCTGTCAGAAATACGAGCACTTTTCATTTACTTAGTCATGTTGTCAATACTATAGGGTACTCTGGAGGGCTGTTCTGGTGTAAACGAGAAACAAAAAACAAAATTCCTTTTTGTTTGTTTTGCTGTTTGTACTGTAATTTTTTGACAGATCATGTCAGTGTGATACAGATAAGAAAAGACAGCATTGTTTAGCACAAAGAAAAACAAAAATAGAAATGTGACCATAGGACAACCTCCTTTTAGACCTTCGTTAGAAAAAGTCAAGATTCACCTGGGAGAAATTGATCAATTGTAAACAGATTTAGAAATAAAGTTGAATGGAAATGTTGAGTTTGAATGTATTGTATTTAACAGGAACAATGCTCATTAATAAACAGTAAAACTGTAAATAAGCCAGAGTTAGCCAGAAGGGCTAATTTTCATCTGTGGCCCCCTGCCAGATTTTAAAAGGCAACCTAAAATCAAAAAAACACATCATCACACATACAAAAACAGTAAAGTTACATATGACAAACGGATAAAAACATGTGATAAGAATTACTTAAAATGTTAGACAAAAAAATTACACATGATTACAAACTTGATTTGCTTTTAGCCATTTCTTTAACTTGTATTTGAAAGTTGAATAATTTGTAACACCCCTTAAGTCAATCATAAGTGTGTTCCAAAAATGACAGGCTCTAACTGAGAAGACTGATCGTGCAAAAGTTGTACATCTAAACTGCACAGCACAGTCTCCCCTGGGAACAGATCGTGCTGCTTGACCATTATTGTTCTTGTGTGTCACAAACTCACATAATGGAGATGGAGCATATCCATTTAAAATTTTAAAAATCATACAGGCATCAGCCAAATATTTCACATTATCAAAGCTCAATAAATAATGTATAGAAAAATGCATTATGACAGAATATTATAACAACTTGTTCAGTCACTTTTGCATGTGAAGACTTATGCCATGAACAATAGATTAAATGTTGTGGGGAGACTCTCAACAGAGACCAAAATAATACATTTTCACATCAATGTGACCAATGTGACATAAGCAGATAATGTAGCAAACATCAGAGAATTGTACATAATCATTTGCATGGATGTACAAAAGCATTTGCAACTTTTTCAAAGGAATGAGAAACTGCTTTTCTGATGTGCACATGTAACACCAAGATCTGAAGATTGAACAGGGAATTTTGAGAATTTCAATTCGGATCTGAGACATGGATCAAAGTGACTGAGAACTGTAAGTGTAATCAGATTAAATGACCAAAAAAAGAGTAATCCAATAAAATTCAGTAAACCACAAATGGTTATTATTTAAAACAAATACACAAAAAGCAACTCAGACTGAAGTTTAGCCCCCTTCCTGATAACATCCCAGCATTCCTCTGACTTGCACACTTATCAACACATACTTTGAAGATAATGAAAATTCTGTCAAGTTAGAACTGCATTTATTTACTCAGCTAAACATACAGTAAATTAAGATAATATTAAAGACAACATGAAGAATATGGCCTCTTTTATATTCTAAAATATAAATACCTACAATCACCATAAAGAGAGAGTTCACCAAAAAATTTTAATCTTGTCATCAACTCCTCACCCTTTACTTGTTCCAAAAACGTTTGAGTTTTGTTCTTCTGTTGAACCCAAAAGAAGATATTTTGAAGAATGTTGAAAAGCAGCAGCCATTTGCGTCCATAGTATTTTATACATAGTTTTGTTTCTACTATGGAAGTCAATGTCTGCATGTTTTATACATTCTTCAGAGTATCTCCTTTTGTTTTTAAAAGAAGAAAGACATTTGTAAAAGTTTAAAACCACTTGAACGAGTAAATGATGAGGTCTTTTTTCATTTTTGGGGTGCAAATATCTCGTTAATATAGCCAAAAATACAATTAAAACTTATTTCAAGTGAAATCCACTGCATAAACACGTTCATATATCAGCGCACAAACATATTGCATAACTGCAGAACATCCCCCAACCCAGACTCCCACCCACCGATGCACAACACGTTCACATGATGTCCCTCATCCTGCCTCTCCAAGCTTGTTGTCATAGTGATCATAACAAGGGAATATAATCATATGCACACTGGCGGCATCTTTCACACAGTCATATTATGGTTCGTGCGGATCAAACCCTCTGCATTGTGCAGCTGCTCTACCTGCAGCACTTGACTGAAACACTTTAATCATTATTATGCAAGTCAACCTAAAATCCAATTTGGAGTGTTTACTTCCTTTATTTGCATTTTAGGAAATTAATTACATTCAGGAAGAACTGGGATTGAGAAAAACTCCATCAGTATATAGTATAAGAACTGGTGTGGAAATGCATGATATATACAGTATATAGTATGGAAAGTAATTGATTCAATAGGTTTATGATAACATGTTTAAAAAAAGAAATCTATTTAAGAACCACAGTGAATCCCCATATGTGTTAATTTATTGTGATTTTAAATCTTTTTACTTTGCCACTATTCCTAAAATTACCCATTTGTCATCATTTGTAATATAACAATTTGTATTAAATGTACATTATATAGTAAATTTAATATGATCACTTTGTATTTTGTTTATTTAATTTATTTTATTTTGTCCTACTTTATCTGAAGGTGCAATTCTCTATTAGAAAACCAAGATTTTTACTTTACTAAACTTGCTGCTTATTAATAGGTTGTTGTTAGGTTTAGGGGTATGATTAGGGATGTAGAATAAGATGATACTTTATAAGCATTAATAACCAGCCAAAATCTTATTAATAGACAGGTAACAAGCCATTAGCTCATGGTGGGAATTAATACTTCAAGTCTTAAAAATTACTTTTTGTATATTTGAATAGGCATGTTGCTTTATTTATAGATATGAATGTATACATATTCACATAAATATGCATATACAATATGTTTTACTAAATGACAAATACAATGGAACATTAATTTACCCATATTTTGACAGTTTATTTTCAAATAATTTTGGTCTATTTAAAATTCTCTTGAAACATGTATTTGTTGTGTTATTTATTATTTAATAAATGTATTTTAATTGGTACACTGTGAAAAGAAAATCCATAAAATTCACAATAAAAATAACTGCAGCTGTGGTTGCCAGAATTTAACTGTTAAAAAATATGGTACATTTATACACCAGTGTTTTGAAACACTATACACAACTTAAGTTAAGAATATACAAAGTGAAGTGTCATGCAGGGAATTATGGAAAAGTCAATTTACGCTTATTATATAGTTATACACCATATATATTAAAGAAACTTACTGTTAAACAGGTCACAACCATTTTTTTTTTTTACGGTGTAGACAGAAGAGGGGCTAATGATTCTGACTTCAACTATATATATATATATATATATATATATATATATATATATATATATATATATATATATATATATATATATATATATATATATATATATTGGTGTATTTAAGTATTTAGGTGTAATAATATACAACAAAAAATCCTGAAAAGTATCATGAAAAGATCACATTGATAGTTTGTGTAATATAGGCTATAGCAGAGAAATTATTATTATTATTTTATCTTTTGCAGCATCAAAGATTATTTCTACTTTTCTTAATTTCTGTAATTAAGTGTGTTTTACAGTATTGTAGGTCTGTTTGGTACAGTATGTGAGTTTTTCTGTGAAACCGAAGACTAAAATCTGCTCAAAGTTAGTTGGAAAAATCTTGAAAATCTTTCTTATCACAAGAACCTCACCAGGCTGCCAAAGAACATTGTTCAGTCTAAACTTTGATTTAAAAGTTCCAGGATTTATTCAATTGAAAGATCAAAACATTAATTTGGACATCAGGCTGTCTTAGAACTAAAAAAGGTTCATGTAAATATGAAAATGTGAATCTTTTACATAAATCTATTTTTTGAATCTATATATGTGAATTATGTCTTGTCTGTTTGTATATATATATATATATATATATATATATATATATATATATATATATATATATATACAATCAGATCTAATTTAACAAAGTTATATCAATCAATCAGTTAATCAATTAATCAATCAATCAATCAATCAGTTCAGTTGTAATCAGTATTTTTTTATGTGTGTCTCCTTCAGGTCCGGTGAGAATCAGGTCACCATGCACAAATGCTTTTTACTGCTTGTCTTCATGGTAATCATTCTACCATCACTGGGTCTGTCCAGGTAAACATCCTGTATTCTAAAATGAAATCATTATATGCTGTAATAAAACATCAGTAAAAGCATCTTATTTTTTCGCATTTTAAAACGTATATCTTTGTTAGTTTTGTGAAAGATATAAGTTTGTCTCAGAAAAACAAAATCTTTATATACAATACTAGATGTGAGTCAATAATAAATAAGGATGTCCTACTTATGCAGACCCCCTTAGTCTTTAAATAAGCCTTTTAAAGCATACCATAATTATTAATGAAACATTTAAAGGTGTATTTTTGGATGTTTAAACAGTTAAAGGTGCATTTTTCTAATAATTTCCTAATGATTGTTACTTTTATAAGTTGCTCACATTTACTGAACAGTGAATGAACTGTTAACAAACATGAACAAGCATTAAACTGTTGTGTTCTTGTTAATTAACAGTAGCAAAAGATTATTAAACTCTGTAAAATACATTGCTAATAAGTAGTTTATGTCAAATAACTACTGAGATGTTTTTGTGAAGAAGTGTTATCTGCACAGTATTATATGTTTCATGTCTTCTTTTCTGCTCCCCAGCTTGAATTTGTTCTTCAGGTGGCTTTTTGACGTCCGCTTTTTAGATGAAACAGATGTAAAGTTTCAGTAAGTTCTTAAATTATAGCTCTTGGTTCGTTTATTTATAAATGGTTATTAACATTGCTTTTTTTAATCTCATCAGGTGTGTGTTTTTGCCTGATAACGGGGCGTTTTTTGTGAATTATGTGATCACGTCCAGTCTGATCGGGACAGCGATGGAGCTTCTGCGTATTCCTGCTCTGCTGGTGTACTCTCTCCGCCTTTGTTTTGCCAAATCTAAAGCCGAGTGCATCCATGTTAAAATAGTGAGTGAGTCCGTACAGTGAGTTGTGTCTCTTCTGTTCACCATTGCTGAAACTATTGAATCAAAAATACCGTAAAAACAGATATAATGAAAATGATTACAATTTAAAATAATCATACTAATTTCTGTGTTAGCAAAGCTGGATTTTCACCTGCTACTTATCCAGTCTTAAAGAAAGACTTTTTAAAAATAGACTCATTTTATAACTGCTTAGAGTTAAACAGTTGAGTTTTACCATGTTTTAAATCATTTAGCCAATCTCTAGGTCTGATGGAAGCACTTTTAGCTTAGCTTAGAAAATATCATGAATTGGACTAGTGTAAATCAAAAAACTGCTTGAATAATTTTCCTATTTAAAGCTGAACACTTTTGTGCTAAGAGCGTCTGAAAATGAAAAGTTGTCATCTTGTATGATTATATAGCTACGAACTATGCTTTCATTCTGCCATAATTAGCAAGAATCAATGATATTGTGCTCTTACTTGGTTAAATAGCTGCGGACAATTTTCAGGCATTGTGAGATGCTCTAATTCTATTCAATGATTTATGCTAAGCTAAGCTAAAAGCACACTGAGATGCACCAGACCACAAGATCTATTGGGGATGCAACAATACATTTAGCCCACGGTTTAATACATACCTCGTTTTTTTAACACTGTTTTCGGTTCGGTTCTCATGGCTTAACACATTTTTTTTTTATTCTATAGGCAAAAGGAACTGTAGGTTAAGGAGAAAAAATAATAATAACGATTTATTGCAGTACTCATTTTTTTTTACTTAAAAGCCAAGAAAAGTACACTAGTTCCTAGTGTATTGTATATATAAAAATAAAAATCTGAAATCTCACAGCTGCTGGTAGCCTGTACAAACTGGGGAACACATAAAATCCTACATTTTGAAAATAAACATGCATGTGAAGTTAATAAAGATAAATTGGCCATTTCAAATAAACCTATTTGCACTTAAGGAAACATAAATAAACCATCTTAATTATCTTAGTGCTGAAAAAAATGTGAGACTGTAATAAGTAAACACGGATCGAGTGCTTTTATAAGATGACAAAAGCCTGCATCTCCAATCACCGAAAACGGCTGCAAATCTTAAACAATAAACACTCGCACTGCCTGTGTTATTTTTATGTGTCTTTCGGAACCAGTTGGGTTTGTTAGCTGGAATGATTCAGCGAGGGATTGTTGCTATTTGGACTTTATTACCTTCTCTGCTATCCTGCCTTCAGACAGTGATATTACTGGGTGATGGCACTGCAGATGTGCAGTTATGGTTATACATGTAAAACAATGCTTGCACACAGTTATTTTTTGTTCACCGTTTTTTCTTTTGTTGGCATTATACTTACCGGCAAAACCGAAATGTCTTCACACCGCAGATTTGAAAGACGCTGTCGCTTCCTTGTACTGTTGCCTCAGCCTCACTTCACTGCCGCTTGCCATATTAAAGTGTGGAATGATGGTGACGCACCCACTAACTTTAGAGCATAATGATAGGATATTTACTCGCGGGGAGGAGTTTCCTCATCTCAGCTCATAGACTTACAGGCACACACACACACAGTCAATTTGGGGCGATATAAAACGCACATAAATTATTTAAATGCAAAACCAAGAAAACCGCAATTCACAAGTGTGTATTAAACCGTGAATGTCATACTAGCGGTTCAATATTATATTGAGAGTCATGGCCTCCCTAATACACAACAGTTTTGTCTGGTTCTTAAACCTGATTGGCTGACAGTCGTGAGATATTTTGCCAGCAACAGCACACAAAGGCCTCTTCACCTTTGTGTATTACTCCGCCCACATACAAGCAGAGGATGCTCTACAGTTTGACAAATATTCCTGCTGTTAGGCAACATAATGTAATTTTGAGGCTATTTTAGTCAAGAATGTAGTTGTTTAAATATCAACTATGCAGTTTATTTATAAGGATAGTGCCTATTTTAAAATATTTATCATTTCTGAGAGACCGTGCGTCGGTGTCCATTAGTCAAAGATGGTTGACGTTGTCTAGCCACAAGATGGTGCCAGGACCGCATAACAAGTCCTTGCTTAGAAGGTTAAAACTGTGTGTTTTCTTGTTTCTTGCGCACGAAACAGAAGCGTTGGGGTTTTTAGGGTGGACCGAATAGAGTCAATAAGAAGCTGCAAATAAGAAGCTCGATTCAGCCTCGTTCGTCCTTATCACAACAGCAGTCTGGTAGTGATTGCGCTGCTTTTTTCTGGGTTAATTATTGTGATATTGTAATGGTCGCTTAATGTTTGATATGCATTGTGTATAAATGTTATGTCCTCTTTAAGAGGACTTCATCTGTGGTTGTTTTACTTTTGAGATGTAAGCACACATGTATAGGAGCTCAGTTCAGTTCTGGCATGCTCTGAGGAGGAGTGTGTTATGGTCGCTCTACCGCTGTATCATTCTTTTATTTGAATAATGTAACATTTTATTTTGCAACAGATGTCTTTTTCTTTTCCTTTTGCCTATTTATTTTCGCTGACTGGCATGTATGTTATCGACAGTACTTGGGAGAAATGCATTAAGGCCAATAGGAAGACCGAAATAGTTTGTCTCCTTTTTTTTTCATTCCTTAAAGTCTTCGGGTAAATGCTGAGTTCCCCTTCGGTTGGGGAACTTCAGTGCCATGAATGGGAGGATTCGTATCAGAAGCCGCTTATCTGGAGAGTATTGAACGGGCCAATGAATGAAATTAATTGGCAGCGTAAGCTTGCGCAGGTGTGCGACATCTGCAATCATCTCAGCATATAAGCACACCTGAAGCCAGCAGACGCCATCCTTTTCGCTTCAGATCCTTTCTGAGTGAGTCGATGAGGGTTCCTCTTGCTGATCAGCACTTCAGAGCGAACGAGTGTGTCTCCCGGTCCAGAGTGGGTCTTCGCGGTGGCAGACGGTCGAGCTGGGTTACTCCCTTGCCTGCGGTTCTTTGGGTCCGGTCCTCCAGAGCGGTGCGTATAGTTGCAACTTTCCTAAAAGAGCAACACAGTCGTGCAGCACGTCCTTTTCAGGATGGCGCTCCGACTGTGCGTTTCTGGATGCGGGGGTTTCCTGTCTCCGGATGATGGACACGATCACTGCATTGCATGTTTGGGGGTCCAGCATGTTAATGCGGTGCTCGCGGGCGGTTCATGTCGTCATTGCGATGCCATGACCGTTGCACAGCTAAGATCGCGGCTAACTTTCGCAAGAGAGCGAGCCACCCCAGTTGCCTCCTGTTCTAAAAAAGCAGCGGGCGCTCGGGCAGATCTGAGGGTTTCAGCGGGAGCTAATCCGCCGCCCACGGGCTCGCGGACCTCTCGCTCCTCACGGCGCTCCATCCAAGCTTCGGGTGGTGAGAGTGATCCGTCTAACCAGATGGTAGCTCTCACACTCGCTGACACCGGAGATCAGATGTCCTCCGCGGCATCGGAGGGTGGGCTTTCACTGTCCGACGAAGATCCGGACCCGCTCGCCCCCTCCGGGCAGGTGAGCGCTGTCAAATCGGATCCTGAAGCGGACATGTTAGCCGTGCTTTCCCGGGCTGCTTCGGCCGTGGGGTTGGAGATGGTTTATCCCCCAGCTCCGCGGCCGGACCGACTAGATGGGTGCTACATAGAGGACCAGAAGGCGAAGCCTTCGAAGCCTCTCGTCCCCTTCTTCCCGGAAGTGCACAGTAGGCTCACGCAGTCCTGGAGGGCACCTTTCTCTGCCCGTGCTGCGAGTGCCTCCGCCCTCACCGCCCTTGACGGCGGAGCTGCCAGGGGGTATGAGGCGATCCCGTCAGTGGAGCGCGCTATCGCGGTCAATCTTTGTCCGCGCGGCGCCTCTACGTGGCGGGGTTTGCCCCGCCTCCCGTCCAAAGCCTGTAGGTTGTCTGCCTCCCTCGGAGCCAGAGCTTATAAGGCTGCGGGCCAGGCTGCTTCTGCTTTGCACGCGATGGCCACCTACCAGCGCTACCAAGCGCAGGCGCTGGCCGAGCTGCACGAGGGCGGGTCCAACCCAAGCTTATTACATGAGCTGCGCACCGCGACCGACTATGCTCTTCGGACTACTAAGTCCGCCGCGTGTGCGCTGGGGAGGACGATGTCCACACTTGTGGTTCAGGAACGCCACCTCTGGCTAAACCTGGCCGATATGCGCGACGTTGACAAAGTTCGCTTTCTTGACTCGCCCATATCCCAGGCTGGCCTGTTCGGCGACACCGTCGGTGAATTCACCCAGGAATTCAAGGCGGTGAAAGAGCAGTCGGATGCGATGGGCAATGTCATCTATCGGCGTGGCCGTAAGCCCACTCCGCCCGCCGAGCCATCCACCTCCGCTGTTCCTCGCCGAGGGCGCCCGCCAACGAGTGCTGCCCCGCCTGCGCCTCCGGCCAAGCGGGCGCTGCGTTCACCTCGAAAGCAGGCAGCCCCTCCTGCCCAGGGCGCCGTTAAGTCCGGTAAACGGACCGCGAAGCGTCCCTGAGACAGGCCATCCGGAGAAGAGGAAACTTGCTCTTTCCCCGCTGGAGGGTGGGGCCCCGATAACAACGGTACTTTTCAGTGCCACCAAAACATCAGTAAAAGAGCACTTTTTCCCTTCCCCGGATGTGACTGCACGAGTTCTGCCAGTCCGGGACGCGCTGCCTTCCGGCTCGCAGACTCTACGTGCTTCGCCAGTGGCTCACGAGCGCTGGGGGGACGGTCTCCCTTCCCTCAGCCCTCCAGCCCCCTCTCCGGAGTCAGGGTGCGGAGCCAGAGCGAATCGCTCTCCTCCAGCTTTTCTGCGGGACCCTCGTGCTTCCCGGATCAGCACACCCACTCCGCGCTGCCCCACCGCTGGTACGTCAGTGATTGTAGCGATGACTCCATTAGCGAGGGCTCTGCCTGCCTGGTTAGCGCGGGCCAGCCCCTCGCGGTGGCTCATACGCACAATCAGACTCGGTTACGCGATTCAGTTCGCGAAACGGCCCCCCAAGTTTACGGGCGTGTATTTCTCCAGGGTCAACCCCCTGTCCGCCCCTGTCTTGCGAGAGGAGATTGCTGCCCTCCTGGCGAAGGGTGCAATCGAGCCGGTTCCTCCAGCCGAGATGGAGAGTGGGTTTTACAGCCCATACTTCATCGTACCCAAAAAGAGCGGTGGGTCACGGCCAATCCTAGATCTGCGCGTTTTGAACCGCTGTCTGCACAAGCTGCCGTTCAGAATGCTCACGCAGAGGCGCATTCTCCAATGCGTTCGTCCTCGGGATTGGTTTGCAGCCATAGACCTGAAGGACGCGTATTTCCATGTCTCCATTCTTCCACGCCACCGCCAATTTCTGCGGTTTGCGTTCGAGGGTCGAGCGTGGCAGTACAAGGTCCTCCCCTTCGGGCTCTCCCTGTCTCCGCGGGTCTTCACCAAACTCGCGGAGGGTGCCCTAGCGCCCCTTCAGCTCGCGGGCATTCGCATACTCAGTTATCTCGACGACTGGCTGATTTTAGCCCACTCGCGGGAGCAATTGATTGTGCACAGGGACGAGGTGCTTCGGCATCTCCGCCTACTGGGGCTTCAGGTCAACCGAGAAAAGAGCAAACTCGCCCCCGTGCAGAGGATTTCTTTTCTTGGGATGGAGCTGGACTCGATCACCATGGTAGCGCACCTCTCCGAGGAACGCGCTCGCCTGTTGCTGAACTGTCTGAGGGAGCTCGACAGCAAACTAGTGGTCCCACTGAAGTTCTTTCAGAGGCTCCTGGGGCATATGGCATCCGCAGCCGCCGTCACGCCGCTCGGGTTGCTCCATATGAGACCACTTCGGCACTGGCTTCACGATCGGGTCCCCAGACGCGCATGGCACGCGGGCACACACCGGGTCTCGGTTACTGCGCTGTGTCGCCGCGCCCTCAGCCCTTGGAACGACCCCTCGTTCCTACAGGCCGGTGTGCCTCTAGGACAGGCGTCCAGCCATGTTGTTGTTTCAACAGACGCTTCCAACACGGGTTGGGGGGCCGTGTGTCGCGGGCATGCGGCTGCGGGCCTCTGGAAGGGTGCCCAGCTGCATTGGCATATCAATCGCCTAGAGCTGTTGGCAGTGTTCCTCGCTCTCCACCGCTTTTTACCGGTGCTGGAGCGGCAACACGTGCTGGTCAGGACGGACAGTACGGCGGCGGCGGCGTATATCAACCGCATGGGGGGTATGCGCTCTCGCCGCATGTCTCAGCTCGCCCGCCGTCTGCTCCTCTGGAGTCACCCGCGGCTGAAATCGCTGCGCGCCATTCACGTCCCAGGCACGCTCAATCGTGCAGCCGATGCGCTCTCACGACAGCTGTTACGCCCTGGAGAATGGAGACTCCACCCCGAGTCTGTTCAGCTGATATGGGCGCGATTCGGGGAGGCCCAGATCGATCTGTTTGCTTCCCCCGAGAACGCTCACTGCCAGTTGTTTTTTTCCCTGACCGAGGGCTCTCTCGGCACGGATGCACTGGCCCACAGCTGGCCTCGGGGCATGCGCAAGTATGCGTTTCCCCCAGTGAGCCTGCTCGCGCAGTTTCTGTGCAAGGTCAGGGAGGACGAGGAACAGGTTCTGCTAGTTGCGCCCCTTTGGCCCAACCGGACCTGGATATCAGAGCTCTCACTCCTCGCGACGGCCCTCCCCTGGCGGATCCCTTTGAGAGAGGACCTACTCTCTCAGGGACAGGGCACCATCTGGCACCCTCGCCCCGATCTTTGGAACCTCCACGTGTGGTCCCTAGACGCGAGGAAGACTTGGGTAACCTACCGACTGCGGTGGTTAATACCATCACTCAGGCTAGAGCCCCCTCCACGAGGCGCGCCTACGCCCTGAAGTGGAGTCTATTCACTGAATGGTGCGTCTCTCGCAGAGAAGACCCCCGAAATTGCCAGATTAGTGTTGTGCTCTCTTTCCTTCAAGAGAAGTTGGACAGCAGGCTGTCGCCCTCCACTCTCAAGGTTTACGTGGCCGCCATCTCCGCTTATCATAGCGCGGTAGCTGGCGGCACCGTGGGAAAGCATAACCTGGTCATCCAGTTCCTTAGGGGTGCTAGGCGAATTAATCCATCTCGCCCCCCTCTCATGCCCTCTTGGGATCTCGCCCTCGTTCTCACGAGTCTGCGATCCGATCCCTTTGAGCCACTCGAATCAGTATCTCTAAGATTTCTGTCCCTGAAGACAGCTCTGCTGGTTGCGTTGGCCTCCATCAAGAGGGTCGGGGACCTGGAGGCATTTTCGGTCAGTGACTCGTGCCTGGAATTCGGGCCGGATTACTCTCACGTTATCCTGAGACCCCGCCCCGGTTATGTGCCCAAGGTTCCTACCACCCCCTTTAGAGATCAGGTAGTGAACCTGCAAGCGCTGCCCCCGGAGGAGGCAGACCCAGCCCTTTCTTTACTTTGTCCAGTTCGCGCTCTGCGCATTTATGTGGACCGTACTCAGAATTTTAGATCATCTGAGCAGCTCTTTGTCTGTTATGGCGGTCGGCAGCAGGGAAGTGCCGTATCGAAACAAAGATTATCCCACTGGATTGTGGATGCCATTTCACTCGCTTATTCGAGTCGAGGTCAGCCGTGTCCCCCGGGAGTACGTGCACACTCCACTCGGAGCGTTGCATCCTCTTGGGCGCGTGCATGCGGCGCCTCTCTAACAGACATCTGTAAAACTGCGGGCTGGGCGACACCCAACACATTTGCAAGGTTTTACAATCTGCGAGTGGAGCCGGTTTCCTCAAGGGTATTAGGTAACCCTTTGGTGATTGAGGGACAACTCGGTAGGGTGTTGAAACACGCTTGCTGCGCCATTCTCCCTAACACGGAGGTACGTGCGCCTTTTTTATCTGTCAGTAAAGTTCCCCGTCAGGTGAGCCCTGCAGATTCCTCCGTGGCCCCCAGCACTGACTCAGCGGAGGAGTCACTTGCTGGCCCACTACGTTGTAGGTCTGCCCGCTGGTCAGCCCGCGTTTTGGGTATAGGTGCCTGCTATGCGTGATCCCCACTAGGCGATCCCATATGCTTATTCCGCCACGGTTAAGTCCCCCCCCTGGGCGGACCCGTGTCTTCCCTCTCCGCTAACCACTCTTTGCTATGCGTACTCCCCCTTTTTAGGGCTAGTCCATAGGTAAATTCTGCCATCTATCCCCCCCTTGGGTAACGGATGGCCTCCGCAGCGTCCTCCCTATCGGGATTGCACGCTTCCCAACGTACTGTCGTATTTCCTAGAATTATCTAGATGCTCACGACTTCCCAAAAAATATATCTAATTCCGTAAAACTTCTGTTGAAGTAGGATAAATTAGGGCCAGGGACACGTTGGAGGACCGCGCCCCCCATGATGTGGGTGCGTCACGCTTGCTTGACTATCTCCTCATCGGGGGTGTTGGTAAGGTGCAGTCATTATGGCGCTTTCCATATTCTCCCATTCATGGCACTGAAGTTCCCCAACCGAAGGGGAACGTTCGAGGTTACAGAAGTAACCCTTCGTTCCCCGAGGAGGGGAACGGAAGTGCCATATTCCGTCGTCATAATGACTGTCCCTTAGCTGTTTGAAAGTCTCTTCAGCTTAAAAGGATGGCGTCTGCTGGCTTCAGGTGTGCTTATATGCTGAGATGATTGCAGATGTCGCACACCTGCGCAAGCTTACGCTGCCAATTAATTTCATTCATTGGCCCGTTCAATACTCTCCAGATAAGCGGCTTCTGATACGAATCCTCCCATTCATGGCACTTCCGTTCCCCTCCTCGGGGAACGAAGGGTTACTTCTGTAACCTCGAACGATATCTCTGTTGATGGATGGTATTTAATGTCACATTCAGACTCATAATCTTAAAATGTGAGCAAAATCAGCCGTTTTATCATCACTTTAGAAATTACGCTATAGAGGATCATTCAAATACCAGCTCTAAAGTGACGTTGGTAAATTAGTAATGGCTTCTGCTGTTCTGACGTCAGCTGCAGATGTGAGTGAAGGGCGGAAAAAAGTAGTTCCTAATACAAAAGGGTTTTAGACTCTCCGTTTTTGATTTTCTTTTTTATATACACGATTGTGCCATCAAACTGTTGTATAAACGCAATATCACACTCGTAGCTGTGCGATATGGCTGTATATCGGCACTGGTGGGACGCTAAGACAGTCGCCCTGCAGCTTCATGCCAACGCACGCCTCCCACTAGTGCTGATATACAGCCATATCACACTGCTACGAGTGTGATATTGATCATATATACACACACACACAAACACACACGCACACACAGTTGAAGTCTAAATTATTAGCCCCCCTGAATTATTAAACCTGTTTATTTTTTCCCCAATTTCTGTTTAATGGAGAGATTTTTTTCAACACATTTCTAAACAAAATAGTTTTAATAACTCATTTCTAATAACTGATTTATTTTATCTTTGTCATGATGACAGTAAACAATATTTGACTAGATATTTTTCAAGACACTTCTACACAGCTTAAAGTGACATTTAAAGGCTTAACTATGTTAATTAGATTAACTAGGCAGGTTAGGGTAATTAGGCAAGTTATTGTATATTGATGGTTCGTTCTGTAGACTTCGGTAGATCGAAAAAATATATAGCTTAAAGGGGCTAATAATTTTGAAATTAAAGGTTGTCTTTTTTGTCAGACACTGCAATTTATTTATTTTTTAATGATTTTTTATTCAAATCATTCTAAATTGCATTCACTGTTATTTTAAACACTAAAAATATGTAAAGCTTCTGCATTTTGCTCTTTTTCCATATAATCACGGCTGAAAATGATTATCAGGCACTCCCAAAAAAAGAGCCAATAAATACTTTAGCCACCTCTTTCTCCTTTCTCCCCTCAGAGTCAGGCCTATGAGTTTCAGTTTGGTCTGGAATACGCCTGGACCATGTGTATATTTTCAGTCAGCATGACCTACAGCATCACCTGCCCCGTCATCGTACCTTTTGGTGAGTCTGAGTATGCTTTTTACTTCACCACAAACCGACCTTTTCTTTTAGCACTCCTTGTTCCATGCCCCAATTCTTCTTTCCTCCTAATTTGTGCTCAAACCCATTTGTCTCCTCTGCACCATTTGTGTGGTGTGTTTCTTTTGCTCTCATATCCTCTGTTGCCTGCAGCTCTCTCTTTGTCTGCCTTTATTTCTTCTTTCCGTCAGCCTTCATTTCTACCTCTGTGAGTGTTCTGATACCTCAGTCAGTGTGTGGGAGTCAGAGCCGTATCTCCAACAACATCTCAGTATCGCGGTGTGACATGGCCGCTAGGTGTGAACCCGCTGTAGTCTTCCAGACGCTGCGACCCGTCTAGCCAAGATCCAGACGCCCACTCCACGCCTGTTCTGTCACCAATACACACCATGACTGTTTATTTACTATACGCTGACATCCATCATCATCATTTTTCATTTACTTCTGAATTTATCTGCCAACTTGCATTCATGTGTGGTCTGGGTAAACAGGTAAATACTATACCTGTGAGGTAAGGTCCTAAGAGCAATATTTGGGTTTGATGAACCCAGAATAACAAATGTCTTAGCCAGTCAGTGTTTGTTTGCACTTTGACTAACTCACCAAGTTACTTTACTTCCAAGGTGCTCTGTAAAATAAGATGATTCTGCGTTTTAGATTTTTCTACATGATTTTGTTAGTTTAAACAACTTGCACTCTCTAAACTTGCTAATTGAACTTAACATGGTAAGTTTTCACTGTCTCAACTACAGTTGAAGTCAGAATTATTAGCCCCCCCTTTTATTTTTTATTTTTTAAATATTTCCCAAATGATGTTTACCAGAGCAAGGAAATTTTCACAGTATGTCTTATAATATTTTTTTTCTTCTGGAGAAAGTATTATTTGTTTTATTTTGGCTAGAATAAAATCAGTTTTTTAATTTTTTAAAAATCACTTTAAGGTCAAAATTATTAGCCCTGTTAAGCATTATATTTTTTGATTGTCTACGAAACAAACCATCATTATACAATAACTTGCCTATATACCCTAACATGCCTAGTTAAGGAGCCCCTATCATACATTAAAAAAGGGTCATATTTTGGTTTTAAGAGTCTCCAACACCAGGCTGATATGCATGCAAGGTCAAAAAAACACTTTCATGGTCTTTTAATAAGCATTTATGATTCGTTCAGCGATTCATTTGTTCCCAAACCTATCCTTAGCGTGAAGCTAATCTGCGATGATTGGATCAGTATGTTGTAATTGGTCGACAGCGTTCAGCGTGAGACAGAGTAAAATGCCCCCCACGGCTTATCAACATTATTGAAGAAGTCAGAGTGCATAGTGTATTTGTGAGCATACCTGCCAACACTCCTGTTTTTCCCGGGAGTCTCCCGTATTTCAGGCCCATCTCCAGCCACCAACTCATTTTGTTATTTATTCTGGAAACTCCCATAATTTTAACCACCCCATCTCCCCCCAATCCTCAACATTTTGGTACGGTCTGTGAAACCCCTGGGTCGCCAACATTGATATAGGATCATAGTAGTTACTATCACCATAGTACACAGAACCCGGTTCTCACAAGTATTATCAGGGCTGTCGCGTCTATAGAGGCGTTCTAGGCGGCCACCTTGAGCGGAATAGTGAGGGCGGCATCTACGAACTGCCCCCACCCCCCCAACGAATGCCCCATTGTAAGCGTGTAGATTCCAGAAGCATTCGAACTGCACAAGGCAGGGCCTATAATGCTGAGGTATTTTTGCAAAAATAAACCTCAACCACTGACTGTTCACACTTTCATCTTTGGGTAGAGAAAATAACACTAACTTACGTCACACTTTTAATAATATCCAGCTGAGCACAGCATCTTCATGACTTAATTCAACCTGCATCTGCTACAGTGTTTTGTCTTCCTCTTTTTCTTTGCTACTGTTTGTGGGCGGGGCCACATGTTTAAATTTTCCTGGGTTTGGGTGTGCAACAATTGGGTGGGGCTTACGTTTTATATCATTGTCATGCCAAAAAGGCTATAGACTCATTATCAAGATGATTCATTTGAAGCACTATGAGTCGACTCTTTTATAAATGAATCAGTAGTTTTAAATACTGTGCACTTTCAGGTTTAAGCCTTACCTGATCATTTTTGAAAACCCATAATAGGGGCTCTTTACCCTAATTAACCTAGTTAAGCCTTTAAACGTCACTTTAAGCTGCATAGAAGTGTCTTAAAATATCTTGTAAAATATTATTTACTGTCATCATGGCAAAGATAAAATAATTCAGTTATTGGAAATGAGTTATTAAAACTATTATGTTTAGAAATGTGTTGAAAAAAATCTTCTCTCCGTTAAACAGAAATTGGTTAAAAAAAACAAGGGGTCTAATAATTCAGGGCGGCTAATAATTCTGACTTTAACTGTAGTCTGATTTTAGCTGACTAAGCTTGGGTGTTTGTTGCTTCAACTTGAGTTACGATTGTCCCTGCAGTTACTTTGTAAGAACAATTCTTTTGTAAGTTAAATGACTATATAATGAAAATTGTAAAGACATCTATAGTAGTTGGGGTTCATTTTATTACCTGCCTATTATCAAGATATTAACTGTTTAGTTATAAATTATGAACTTTTTCTGCATTACTAATCTTACACAAAACCGAAACCCAACTTCTACCTTACTAACTATTAATAAACAGCTAATTAGTAGTTTATTACGCTAGTAGTGTTAGTAAAAGTTGCAGTAGATGATCTGCCAGAATGCTAGCATTATCATAATAGCTTAAAAATTTTACAACCCTCCCCTGCTGTCCAAAGCCAGGCCTCCTTAAGTCATGAACACACAAACGCGCACTGATTGGATATAACACTAATTCAGGGTTTGAAAAATTTTTGATTCTGCCTTTTTTGCCAGAAGCCTTTTCAGAAACAATCTTTCTTTTCATGCATACAAGGCCACGTTGGTCTGTCGGAAAGAAGTTCAGATTGATGCAGAGTTTGCCTGATGTTGTCTCTGTCAGCGGTAAATGCGTGCTTCTGCTTAAAAAGGCTGCACCGAAATTCAAATTTAAATTTGTTGACAGACAGTTTGAGATACCTGACGTAATTGAGTTATTTGTCGCTCCGGCAATTTTTAAATAAATGAACATTTTTTAGTTTATGCCTCACCCAGAATATAAAAATACATATAAATACATTTAGATCATTTACTATTGGAATGTGGAGAGACTTTCAACCAGCAAAACACAACTTGTTTCTGAAGACAATCACCTACTGCATCTTTAATGGTTTGTTAAACTAAAGTGTTACCAGAAAATCTGCTAGATTAAGTTTTTGTCAACTTAAACACCAGTAAATAGAAAATGTAAGTTAACCTATAAAAGTAAACTTTTAGGTCAACTATAACTTAGTCAACTAATAAATCTAAAGGTAAATATATTTACTAAGTGTTAAATAAATCATACTTAACTGAGTAAATTCAAAAAGATAACTAAAATGTTAAAAAAATGTGTGTACAATTGCAAAACGTCTAAAGCAAATATGCATTTAATATTTTCATCACAAAAGCCATAAAAGCAGAATTTAGACAAAGGTAGAAGGGACAGTGGTTGTCTCAGGTAGAGAATATTATTAGGACATTAACCACTTGGTAAAATCTGGACAATCAGATTTTAACACCTTTATACAAAAGCATTGGCACTGTACCAGCTTAGAAGGCTTCACAATTTGTTTTAAGGAACAATTCTTGCTATTATCAAATCATTAAGCATGACTTTTGCCTCAACAAACACTTACAGTAATCTACTGCTTATTAGTAGATATTAAAAGTACAACAGGAGATCTTGAAAAATGCTATCATTAGCCTGATAGCACAGAAAGCCTACTCTGCAAATCACCATCCAAAGCCACACCTCCTGAACACATGAACGCGCTCTAGACAACATCACTACAACATCACTAGAAAACTACATCATGCAACATTCACCAGAGAGAAAACTTTATTACAATACCAAATTTTGTAAAAAAGGTAGGTTGTTGATGTTTGTCGCCATTTTCTGTCTGAACCGTGTCAGTGAACATGCTGACTTTCTGTTTAAACAAGGGATGCAGTTGCATATTTTAACAAATTTTCATGCCCAAACGTTTGTGATTGGACAAACTTTTCTTGGTCCTACACCTTTTTACAGAATATTAAAATATATATAAATACATTTTTAACAATTCATTTAATGATCGCTATCAGGATGTGAGGAGACTTTCAACCAGCGCAATAACTAAAGTTTCTGAAGAAAATCACCAGTTGCACCCGAAAGATAGTGGTCTCAAAATTGGGTTTAGGTATTTAAAATAAGATCATGCAGTATATGTATAAGTACTTATAACAGCCAATATCTTAATAATAGGCAGGTAATAAACCACTAGTTAATAGTGAGAATGTGTTACTAAAAGAGAAGATTAATTGATAACTCCTACTTTTCATTTTTTGCAGGGTTGTTGTACCTGGTATTGAAGCATATGGTGGATCGGTATAATATCTACTATGCCTACACACCCACAAAGCTCAACCAGCGGATCCATGCGGCCGCCATCAGTCAAGTTGTTGTGGCGCCCATTCTCTGCATGTTCTGGCTGCTGTTCTTCTCTGTGCTTCGACTCGGTAGGTTCAAACAGAAATATATATCTGCCCCTGTTTTCAAGTGGATCTCAAATCCCACTTCAAATGTACTATGTAGTTATATTAATTTTATATATAGATAAATACAAAACAATTAGCCCTCCTGTGAAATTTTTATTCATTTCAAACATTTCCCAAGTGCTGTTTATTGGAAAGAAGATTTTGTTCAACATGTTTTTTAATATATTATAGTTTTAATAACTAAATTATTTTGTATTTTCCATGATGAAAGTTACTTTGCAAGAAACTTTTCAGCTACAGCAAAAGAGTCATTTAAAGGTTTATTAGGTTAGCTAAACTGTATACATTAGATTTTCTGCATTTTCATGAGCTTATGATATTTAATATGGAACTGTACATAAATATTGTGGAAGGTTATGTTAAAGCCATACAATTATACACAGCACTATAATTCAGTTGTACGTGCAAAATAATTTAATAAGTTTCAATAATTTATTCACCAAAATTTACCATGACTGCAGCAAAATTCAAATAGAAAAATTTGATCAAAAGATAAAATTATTTTGCTGCTTTTTTACATTTTTTATTTATTTTTCAGAATAAAGTGAAAAAAAGTTAAATAAAATGGTAAAATCTGTTATTCGGTAAATGCAAAAAAAATTTTTTTACTGTATATGCAAGTTTGGGTAATTAGTAGGGCTGTCAAAATTAGTGCGTTAACACATGCTATTCAATTGAAATATTTAACACGATATAAAAAAAAATTAGGCAATTAACGCACTTGCAGTTTTTTTTTTTTAGTTTCTGTCGTGGCCGACGTGTGTTCAGGGCAAGCGCGTCCATAAATGCGACCTCCTCTTCCCTCCTGGTCCTCACTTTCATCCGCGAACCGGTTACTTTTTTTTCACTTTTGGGTTAAGGGCGTTGAGATCGCCGTTTACCTAGAGTGCCAGTTCAGCTTGCTCCGGTACCGTGCATGTGTTTAACATGCAAAGAAATATTGATAAGACCAAGAAAGCGCTTTTAGAAGGAAAGTTTCAGTATAAAACAATTAATGTCGCATCACCAGGCGTTTCCTCCAGAGTTACATGTAATTTCGGGTATTTCATTTTTAATCTTTAGACTTTAACTGCAGTTCAGCAGTTCACTTTTATTCAGCAACATATTGTTCACGCCCCACTCAACTGTTGGATGAAAATATGAAGTAAGGACTGCTGGAGGAGTGCTGTTTTAATGGAAGTTGATACCGCATGGCGAACAGTAAAAAACCTCAGCATTTCGTGACTCGGGTGGTCCTTTAAGGTAATCAAAAATTGCTGCTTACATGGTAAAGTCCTAATTAGCATTACCCTTAATCATAAAATCTGAGTATTGGTGTCCATGTATATGTACTCAGAAAGTGCCAGATGATGTCGCAAGCTTTCAAAGACAGCCCATTCCTCTGCCTTTAAGTAGATTTCATGCGCTCGCAAATGTGTCATTAAGTTTGACGTGTTTCCCCCCTACACACAACTTTTGTAAAGCGACTACCTCACGTTGCTGTGTCAGAATCCTTGCTTGTAAAATACAGCCATATTTTAGAAAGCTAAGTTTAAGCAAATTTGATGAACGTGATCGTGCGTGTTGATGAATTTGAAGGGTGTCGCTCACCGGGTGGGCTGTACTACATGCGTTTTCTGTGTGTATGTATGCGTGTGTGAGTTTCCTAACAACAGGAGCAAACGCATGACATTGCTGACGTTGTCAAAAGTCTCTTTAAATCATTCTACATGTATTCTATAGTCTTTGCGGCGTCCGTATCCCTCAAAGCTGTTCAGAATTAGATGTTGAGAGATTGTGTGACCAAAGTCCCTGTAAGAAGTCTATAGTCTTTGGTACGTTCCTTTGATGTACCCCTTGGCCACATTGTCCCCTGATAATTTCAATAGACTGGACTGTCTTAGCAACTGGCTAAATGTTAAGGAGGACTAAGCAAAATTGTTCCTACTTTATAATTAATGTTCTCAACTCGCAATACAACTTTACAATGAGTACAATTGTTTGTATTTAATTCTTTTATTATTATTATTATTTTCCATTTTTCTTATTTGCAATGCCTGTATTTTGGCATTGATTTTTTTTTTTATTCAAATGGCACTTACATGCCTGTGTTTTCATTTCTGTAATAAATATGGCTTTTCACGGTTAATCATGATTAATTACAAAAAAAGTGTGATTAATTAATTAAGTAGTTGACAACTCTAGTAATTAGGCAAGTTATTGGACGACAGTAGTTTTTTCTGAAGCTGTATGAAAAAAAACTCCTTTAAAAAAATGAAAAACTGCTTTTATTCCAGTCAAACAAACAAAAAAGAAAGAATACTTTTAAATTTTCCTTTCTAAATTTAAGATCACTTGATACAGAGTTACATTAATATAGAAACGTATTAATTGATTTTGAGAAATGGCTGTTATTAATAGAAAATCTGTTTAACCAAACTGACTAATGAAAATGCTCGTTAAAAAATAAATTGGATTGCAATTTTTCTTGATTTACTTTACAATTTGTGTTATATTATTATCTATTTATTTCTCTATAGTCCAAGGACTTTGCACTGTAAAAATATCAGTGATTTCTAATTATTAATGATTTTGAATTGATTAATTGGCCTTTATCTCTGTTCTATTAACTTTAGATTTTGAAAAAATGTTTAAAAAAATTTACTTTTATCGACATTTTTTGTCATTTGAGCCAATATACATACAGTATAGGTTGGTCATAAAAAAAGATCTAAAATTATGGAAATGAGCTGCCTGAACTTGATTTTGGTTTTTTGACATATTTATTTTTCCTATACAATATAATCTTTTAGACTACTAAATAAAAGTCACTTTTGCACAGTGTGAAGCAGAGATCAAAGTCCTAAAATGCAGTTCTGAAGTACAAACTAAAGACACCCATGAATCACAAAGTGCAGGCGACTGTTAATTAACAGCTTTATTACAGTTTGTGGTATCACTAAGAATATTGGGTGTTGATTGATGTTACACAGTATCCAAACTAGACAAAATAGCCAAGTCAATCAATGAGCAACAACATATTTAGCAAATTCATGTGTACCATAGGCCTGTCAAGTTTAAAACTGTTTTAGGTTTGTTTTAATTCAACATGGCTATTTAAGTTAAACTGTAATAACCACATATTAACCTTGATTTTTGCTATATCTTCAAATAAAAAAGTTAGGACAGTATGGAAAAAGTAAATAAAAAAGAAAGTAGCAATTTCCAAATTTACTTTGACTTGTATTTCATTGCAGACAATACAACAAACATTATTTAATGTGTTCCCCATGATTTTTAATTTATTTTATTTTTAAAAAATAAACATGTATTCCAATTTTAGTTCCCCTTCATTGGAACGACGATGTGTGTCTAGATAAAGATACTTTGGGAGATCGCTAGACGACGAATCACTCAGATCAGTAAGAAAACGGGCCTTTGAATGCCAAATGAATAGGCAGAGCTCAGCTACACAGGTGCCAGCAATTAAGCATTAACAGAGTATATCAGTTGGCGCGTGTGAAGTGAGCATTAGATTTTCGCTTCAGAGCCTCACACTACAGACTAAAGAGTACCTCTGCTAAGCTGATTTCTTTAAGAAAGCAATATTCCTACCAGTGTGTGCGACAAAATGTGACAGCAGCGGTCAGCAGGCTTCTTTCCCATCCCCTGGACTTCTCGCAGGTAGCTAAAAGAGCAGTTTTCACTAAAAAAGTACATCCTAAGAGAGCAACATGGTCGAGCAATACTTCCTTTTCAAGACACTTTCCAACTGTGCAGTTATGAATGCGTTTATGAACAGGTCCAGCATGTGAGGGTATGGCTATTGCGCAGTTGAGATCGTGGCTTGGAAGCCAACCCTTTTGCTCCCCGTGAATGTGGTTAGCAACGGGCAGATCTGGGGATCACAGTGGGGGTTTATCCGTTGTCACCGGGCCCACAGACCCCCACTCCTCCATAGCACGCCCTAGTGGCAGCTTCAAGTGTTTGTTTCAGTTTATCCCCTGGGATGCCCGTGCCTCCGCATGATTACACAGCCGATCAGACGTCCAGAGCGACATTGGAGGGAGAGCTTTCATGCTCAGATGACAGACAAGGCTATCTACCACACTCCGGGGTGAAATGTGTGGCGACTGATCTCATGTCAGACACGATAGCTGGGCTTCCTGTGCTGCTTCCATGTAGTTAGAGATGGCTAGACCCCATTTTTACCGATAGGCCAACTAGAGGGACGTGTGCAACATGTGGGCGGATATAGGATTAATCTTCCAAGCTCCTCCCGGGGTGCACAACGAGCACATGCAGGCGTAGAGGGCATTTTTCTCTGCCCAGTTCTCATGTGCTTCCACCTTCACCTCCCTTGATAAGCTGAGACCCCCGTTCAAGGTGGGTGGGTTATCTGTGTCCCTCACGGCCAGAGGCCACACCGTTTCGGGCCATGCTGCTTCTGCCCTGCATCACTGTACACTGTATGTGGATGATGGGCACACAGTGGTCCGAAAATGCCACCCTTGGATTAATTTGATTTCTTGGCAGGCCCATATCCAAGGTAGGCCTCTTTGACGACACTATCTGGGAATTTATCCAGGAGTCCTTGGTGGTGAGAGAGCAGCTATGCGCGATGGAGCAGGTCATCTCGTGGTGGGCTCAAAAAACTGCTCCTCCACCGCACCTGTCCGCACTGGCTGTTCTTCACCGAGAGCGCTCTTTCCGAGGCTCCAGGATGCTCCACCGTCACAGCACATTCCACTGACTAGTCCACAGGAAGTTGATGCTCCATCACTAAGCAGCTTTTTTTCTGTATCATCAGCCGAAGGGAAGTGCCGTATCAAAGCAGAGGTTGGTCCAATTGATAGCCATCGCCCCTGTCTAGTTGTGCCTCTCTAACAATACTGTTGAGCTGCAGCCTGGGCAACACCTAACACATTTGCAAGGTTTTATAATCTTCGAGTGGTGCCATTTACTTCTGAGGAAATACTTTATTTTGATGGTTCATTTGAGTATTAGTATACTGTCTGTTTAATATCTGTTGATACATGTACTCAAAAGACAGGTAACTGACTATAAGAAACTTTGCAGGTACATTTCACCTTACACTTAACCTAACCATAAATCCAACCCTACCCCCAACCTAACAGTCTACTTATAATCTAATGAGAATTAATTAGCATGCAATGTAAAATAAACCGTCAAAATAAAGTATGACTGCTCCTGATTACTGGGTAACCCTGGTCATTCAGTAAAACACTAAACTCAGTGTAAAAACGATTGTTGCGCCATGCTGCCAAACATGGAGATACGTGCACTTATTCTGCTCTGCTAAGTAAGTTCCTCATTTGGTGAACCCTAAAGAGCTCCTCTAAGGCCCCCAGCACCTGACTCAGTGGAGGAGCCGATTTTAAATTCTTTCAAATTTTTTTAAAGGGCCTAGGGTATGTTGATAGGTTGCACCTTTGATGATGCTTGTGCGCTCACGCTATGCTTGGCAAACTTCACATCAAAGGCATGACATGCTTATCTGCTGTGGCATTTTCCATACATTCTTCCAAAGTGTCTTTATCTAGACACGTCAGAGTTCCCATTAAGGGGGGACGTTTCAGTAATGAATGTAACCCTCGTTCCCCGAATAGGGAACTGAGACTTGTGTCTCTGAGGCCACAGCAGCTGAGACTCCAGTCGTTAGCTGAGTGATTGCCTTTTCAGCAGGCAAAAAATCAAGTGCTCACTTCACAGGTGCTAGCTGATATACTCTGTTAATGATTAATTGCTGGGCACCTGCAGAGCCAAACTCTTCCAATTCATTTGGCATTCATTGGTCCGTTTTCTTACTTTTCAGAGTGATTAGACATTTATTGGTCCCCTAAAGTGTCTTCATCTAGACACACGTCTCCGTTCCCAAGAGGAACAAGGGTTATGTTCGTAGCTGAGACGTTCTTGCAACACATTTAAAAAAACCGATGAAACAGTAAAGCATTTACCACTTAATTTTGTAATTTTGCCATTCATTTTCACAATACTTAAAAGATATTTAGGGACTGAAGACACCAAGTGATAAATTGTTTCGGGGAATTTTATCCCATTCTTCCTGCCAACAAGTCTTAAGGTGGGCAACAGTACGAGTTCTTCGTTGTTGCATTTTGCGCTTCAAATGTGTCAAAATTTTGCATTTCAAAATGTGCTGCTACACATTCAGGCCAGTGAAATACCTGTATCCTTTTCCTTGGCAGCCAGGACTTTGTAATATGTGCAGAATGTTATTTTGCATTGTCTTGTTGAAATATGCTTAGGTGTCCCTGGAAAAGAAGGCATCATATTGTGCTCCAAAATCTCTATGTACTTTTCAGCATTAATGGTTCCATCACAAAAGTGTAAGGTACCTTTGCCAAGGGCACTGACACAACCCCATTCCATGACAGACCCTGGCTTTTGGACTTTTTGCTCGTAGCAGTCTGGATGATCAATTTCAGCACACATTGTCAGTTTTTTTCCCAAAAAATACCTAAAATACAGATACATCTGACCACAGTACATGTTTTCACTGTGTAATAGCTTATCTCAGATGCCAAAGAAGTCGACAGCGATTCTGGACACTGTTAACATAGGGCTTCAATTTGGTGCAGTAAAGTTTTAACAGCCATTTGTGGATATAACTACATATTGTGGTACTTGACAAAGGTTTGTCAACATAGTCCTGAGCCCATGTGGTGATATTGCTTATAGATAAATGACAATTCTTGAAGCAGTGGCGTCTAGGAGATTATGATATTTCAGCTTAGGCTTGCATCCTTGTTTTTGTGCACTAAAAAATTCCTCCCGTTCGGATCACTACGAGTTTATGTTGAGTTGATCAACTCAGGGATTCATTTAGAAGTATCAATCACTTTAATTTTTATAAAACAGGCCGATAGAATGCCCATGAGATTGGCAAGCGCAGCTCTCGCAGGTGCAGCCACTCCGCAATTAGGCGTATAAAAGGCTGCATGCAAGAGGAGCTCCTCAGGCTTTGTTACAGAGCCTCACTCGCGCATGAAGCCTTTTCTAAAAGCTACAAAAAGCAGTGGTGTGTGTGGCACTTCAGCAATGCTGGTCTGGGTCCCATTCCTGTCTGCCTCACAGGTTTCCGGTAAGTGTTTTTAAGAAGCACACAGCAGTCCTTTAAGAGCAGTTTCCTCTAAAAATTCAACATGCCTTCTGGCCCGTGCATTTCTGGATGCTGGGGTTCCCTGCTCCCAAAGAATTGTTCGAGTACTATGTGGCGTATCTGGGCAACTAGCATGTCAATGCAATGCTCGGGAACAAATCATACTCTTGTTGCGAGGTGCAAACCACCTCTGTACCTCCCTGTATTGCGGGGGACCAGAGGCTTTCAACTGGAACTCAATTGCCGGCTAATCCCTGCAGTCCTCTTGTTTCTGATCAGCGTGCCCCATCAAGGACTTGACTGATACTGCATTTGCTTCCTCCAGGATCACTGATTTATCGTTTGATGACTCAGGTGACCAGATGTTCTTTGCAGCATCAGAGGGTGGGCTCTCCATTACTGATGACAGTCCCGATCCGCTTCCACCCTCTGGGGTGCCTGTGGTTTCAGATCAGGAATCAGACGTGGTGGCTATGCTTTTCCGGGTGGCCATGGCGGTTGGTCTGGAGATTTCACTGTAAAACCCTCTCAGATCCCCTGTCCCCTTCCTTCCAGAAGTGCATGAGAAGCTTATTCAGGCTTGGAAGACCCCAAGGATGAGAGATGTGGACAAAGGTCACTTTCTTGATGCTCTTATTTTACAGGCTGGCCTATTTGGCTACACCGTCGGGGACTTTAACCAGGAATTCTTGGCGGTGAAGGAGCAGTCCAGGGCCATGATGGTCATCTATCAATGGCCCAAGACTAATAAGCTGCCGGTGGCTGCGGCAACTGCTCCTCACCAAGGACATCCCCCTGCATCATCTTTCACCACTTTACAAACGGCCCCCTCTCCATCGGGGTGTCTGTGTTAAGCTTGTAGCAGGAAGGCAACATCCCTGCCTCAGGGTGCTGCTAAGTCCGGTAAACGGCCAGTGAGGCATCCCTAAGACATGCAACCCCAAGGTGAGAGGATCTGCTCACTGAACCATCACTTCCCGCCAAAAGCAACATCTCTCTGCTGGCCTCCGAGCTGGCAGCCCCCAATTCCTTCTTAAAAGAGTGTTTTCCATTTTCTCTGGGTGCACACTCGTAGGTGCTGCAGGTCAGGGATGCACTGCCTTCCACCCATGACCTGTAAAACCCCCCCACCTGTGAAAGCCTCATCCCCGGGCAAGAGTCTGGCTTCTTTGCGTTGTCTAAGGAATAAGGCGAATAAGGCCTCTGGGCCTGCCTGTCCTTCTTTGTAACGTGATGAGGTGGGCCCTCATATCCTGGCAAGCTACCCCATCGCTGGTGCGTCAGTGGTCGTTTCAATGGTGCCTATCGTGCGGGCTCTGCTGGTGTGGTTAGCGATGCTCAGCCCATCACGGTGGGTTATTTGGTCAAACAGACTTGGCTATGTGATTAATTTCGCCCGACCGCCTCCCAAGTACTGGGGCATGCATTTCTCTGTGTTGAGAACCACAGCTACCCCTGTGAATAGATTACAGTCCTACTGGCGAAAGACACAATCGAGCTAGTCCCTCCAGTCGACATAAAGGCCATGTTCTACAGCCCATACTTTATTGTGGTCGAGGTCAATCCTGGATCTGCACGTCCTGAACCGGTATCTGTACAAGATACCATTCAGGATGCTCACACAGAAACACATCACTGTGTGTGTCTGTCTCCAGGGTTGGTCCACAGCTATCAACCTAAAAGACACGTATTTCGAAATCTCAATTTTGCCACGACACTGACTGTTTCTGCGGTTTGTGTTCGAGGGTCAAGCATGGCAGTATAAAGTCCTCCCCCTCGGGCTTTACCTGTCTTTGCAAAGGTCATGGTGGGTGCGTGGAGTGGGTGTCTCTCTGGAGAACTTAACTTGTCAATGCTAACCTGTCTGGAGCTGGCTGGGAAACACGTACTGGTCAGGACAGATAGCACTGCCAGGGCGGTGGCCGCTTCTGCCGCATGTCTCAGCTCACACGCCATCTGCTCCTCTGGAGCCTCATGCAATTCAGATCACTGCATGCCATCCATATTCTGGCTGAGTTTAACCATGCAGCCGATGCACTCTTACAGCAACTCCCGGAACTTCATGGAAGAATGGAGGCTCCACCCTGGTGCAGCCCAGTTGAAATGGAAATGTTTTAGTAAGGCCCAGGTCAACCTGTTCACTTAGCTGAGACCACCCATTGCCAGTGGTTTTATTCCCTGACCAAGGGCTCCCTCAGCACGGATGCACTGGCTCACAGCTGGCCCTGGGATATGCGCAAATATGCGTTCCCCTCTGTTAGCCTGCTTGCACAGACACTGTGCAAGGTCAGGAAGGACGAGAAGCAGATCTTGATTTTTGCGCCTCATTGGCCCAACAGGACCTGGTTCACAGAGCTTACATTCCTCGCGACAACCCCTACCTGGCAGATTCCTCTGAGGACGGACCTTCTTTCTCAGGGAGAGGGCACAATCTGGCACCCACGTCCTGCTCTCTGGAACCTCCACATGTGTCCCATAGATGTGAGGTGGAAGACTTAGGTGACCTACCGGCCTCTGTGGTTAACACCATCACCCAGGCTAGAGGCAGGCCTACACCCTAAGGTGGAGTCTGTTCATTGAGTGGTGTACTTATACCCTCTTGGGACCTCTCTGTGGTCCTATCCAAACTGCGGAGACATCCATTTAAACCTTTCGAGTCAATATCTTTTAAAATCCTGTTGCTTAAGACAGCTCTGTTCAAGAGGGTCCGGCGTTTTTGGTCAACAAATCATGCCTTAGATTTAGACTGGCTAACTCTCATGTTACCCTGAGACCCTGGCCCGGCTACGTGCCCAAGGTTCCTACCACTCCTTTCAGGGTGCAGGCAGTGAACCTACAAGCACTGCCACTGGAGGAGGCAGACCCAGCCCTCTCACTGCTGTGATCTGTCCACCCACTGCGTGTGTACGTTGACCGCACTCAGAGCATAAGATCCACTGAGCAGCTCTTTGTCTGTTTTGGAGGTTGGCAGAAGGGATGTGCTGTATCTAAACAGAGGTTGGTCCACTGGAAATTGGATGCCATCGCCTTTGTGTACCTCAAGGTGAGCCGTGTCCCTCGGGGGTGAGAGCACACTCTACCAGTGGTGTTACCTTCTATTTGGTGTTAGCATGCAGTACCTCTCTAACAGACATCTTAAGAGTAGAACCGATAACTTCCTGGAGGCTGGGTAACACCAGTCATTCAGAAGAAAACTAAGCTCAGTGTCAAAACAACAGGTGCAGGTCTATTACGTTGTTTGTTTGCTTACTGGTCATCCAGTGGTCAAGGTAACTTTGCCAGCTACGTGTGGTTTCCTTTTTAGGTTACACCCATATGCATTACTAGACCATGGTGTGTCCCTTTACCCAGGTGGACCAGTGTCTTCCCTACCAAGCAAACCATCTCTCCATATGTAGTGCTCATTCTACCTAGGGCAAGTCCATATGTGATTCTTTTTACAGGTCTCCCCATTAGGGTAGCAGTGGTCTCTGCAGCGTCCTTCCCCTTTGGGACTGGCATTCTTTCCCATCATATTGTTGTATTCTAGGTAAGCCGCAGCCTAAGTTGCTAGGCATGAATGGTGAGTACGACTTCCCAAAGTATTTCCCCTATTAGGGTAATTAAGGCCAGGGAAGTTGGATGATTACGTTTTTGGTGGTGTTTTGGTGTACATGCTACTTGCCTAACACTCAACACCCCAAAGTGCACGATGGGTTCATCTCTTTTGGCATTTTGAATATTTTCCTTTAGTCGATCCACTTAACATAAACTCATAGTGATAGACTGAGGGCATAGTCATTCCATTGGCCTGTTTTACACAAGTTAAAGAGATTGGTGCTTCTAAGCGAATCCCCTAGCCAACCGACATAAACGTCTCCGTTCCCTCTTTCTCCTAAGTGTTTAATTATGCTAAGCATTGTTGATGGTGAAATATACAAATGTCTCTCTGTTTTTTTAGGAACATTGTTTTTGAACATTTCAATAATTTTCTCACGTATTTGTTGGCAAACTGGCGATCTTCAGCCCATCTTTTCCTAAAGGACTAGACCTTTCTTGGATGCTGCTTTTGTACCAAATCATAATTACAATCACCTGTTGACATCACCTATTTCAAATCACATGATTATTTAAACATTATACCTGATTACTAACCCTAAGTTGCTACTGTCTCAACTTTTTTTGGAATGTATTACAGTTTACTGTACTTTACTGTATTGTACTTTATTACAAGAAAAAAAATACAAATGAAATAAAATTGATGAGACAAAACATGAAATATTTTGTGTTCATATTGTTTGCATTGAAATACAAGTCAGAGTAAATTTGGAAATCCCTACTTCTTTTTTTATTTGAGTTTTCCATACGGTCTCAACTTTTTTCTGATTTGAGGTTGTATATTAATGTGCATGAAAACTGTGTTCCTCCAAATGACAATGTCCTCAAAAGAACACACTTTTACTTCAATAAACTATGGTTCATTTTCATAAGACATGTTCATGTTCACCACCAGAGCAAGAATAAACCACACAAGGCCCAGATTCAGGCTATCTAAATCCCAATTCTCAAAAACAAAAACCCAACTGTCAATTTTCATGAAGTGATGGTGATAAAATGTGGAATTTATTGCAGCATTAATTCCAAATGCTGAGCCACTTTGATGGCTAATTAGAGCCACAGAATCCTTCCTTATTCTAATTATGAAGATATTTCGCTGACTCAAGCTGCCTGAGGTAATTTCAGTTTTTTTGGGGGAAATTTTAGTCTAGACTGTGGTCTTCTCTAAGGATATAATAAATGTATGTTTCCAGAAGCAGACCTAAACTGAGAGACTAGTAATGAGACCCAGATCAAGGAAATGTTTGTGTGGTCTTCAGAGATCTTTAGACAAAGACCACAAGATCAGGACTCCAACTTTGTCACATATTAAAACATACACTGGTGGTTTATCTCCTTTGCAGGTCCAGTGCAGCCCATTACTCTGTTCACCTTCATTACTCTCCTGTGCTCCATTGCCTTCTCCTGCTTTGGATTCTGTATGAAAAAACTACGAGCTGACAGATCAACAAGCTATCAGGTCAGCCACAGAAGCCTTTATCTTGAAACTTAAAAACTGTAATACTAGGGTGTGTTTCACCAAAATGATCAGAGAAACATATGCTGTTATATTTTTTTCTCAAGTAAAATAACAAATATTATATATATATATATATATATATATATATTTGCATAGTCACATATTTTTATTAGTTTATAAATAAACAATACATTTACAGCATTTATTATTTATAGTTTCCACTCTGACGTGTGTCTGGAAAACACTTTGGGGAGATCACTAGACCACTGACCGATCACTTTTGAAGAGTAAGAAAACAGGCCACAGTGGTTGTGTCGGTTCATCCCCCGAGATGCCCACGCCTCCGATTTATGACACTGGAGATCAGACACCCATTGCAATATCGGAGGGCAAGCTGTCATGTTCAGATGACAGACCGAGCTCGCTACATCCTATTGGGTGCAATGCATCTTCATGGGAATTCTGACGTGTGTCTGGAAAACACTTTGGGGAGCTCACTAGATGACCAATAACTCTGAAGAGTAAGAAAACAGGCCACAGTGGTTGTGTCGGTTTATCCCCCGAGATGCCCGCGCCTCCGATTTATGACACTGCCCATTGCGACATCGGAGGGCAAACTGTCATGTTCAGATGACAGACCGAGCTCACTACATCCAATTGGGTGCAATACATGGACATGGTTATCGAGTAGGACATGATGGTTGTACTTCCCGGGATGCTTCGACAGTGTGGTTGGAGAAGGCTTGTCCCCCAAGTCTTACCGCTGGACCGACAAGAGGGATGCAACGTGCTGGCTTATATAGGATTAATTTTCCCAGCTGCCGTCCCCTTCTTCCCAGGGATGCACAGCAAACACACGCAGATATAGAGGGCCTTTTTTCACCCAGTCCTTGTACACTCCTGCCTTCACCTCCCTTGATTGCAACTCCCTTGATGAGATCCCTGTCCAAGGCGGGTGGGTTATTTGTGTCAGCTAGAGTCCACACCACTGCGGACCATTCCGCTTCTGCCCTGTACCACAGCAACACCTGTCTGTGCTGCACAAGGGCAGTTTTTTCCTCAGGCTTACTGCGGTCAAGTCGGCTGCGCATACCCTGGGGAGGACGATAGCCACACAGTGGTCCGGAAATGCCACCCTTGGCTTACACTGCACCAATCCAACAAAGTGCGTTTTCTTGGCATGCCCATATCTCAGGCAGGCCTACTCAGTGACAGTTCGGGGACTCAGTGGTGAGAGATCAACCATGCATGATGGAGCAGGTCATCTCTTGGTGGGCTCGGAAAACTGCTTCCCCACCAGAGCCATCCACGCTGGCTGTTCCTTGCCGAAAATACTGTTTCTGTGTCTCCAAGATGCTCCGCCATCACAGCCCGTTCCACTGGCTAGTGACACTCCGAGGCCCCCTGCAGGAAGTTAACGCTACCGTCACAGGACACCTATAAGTCCAGTTACCAGACCATGACGCAAACCTGAAGTGTGCTGCTCGGAGAGGAGGAGAATAGTTTTTTTTCATGGTAGAGGGCTACCCCCCCTCCCCCCTGTAAAGAAATGTTGCAATCCAAAAAAGAGCAGCTTTTCCTCCATCTTCCTGTGACGTGCTGCCTTCCAGCTCTTAGCTTTAGTGCACTTTGCCACAGGCTTTTGAGGGTGCCAGAGGACGAGCTCCTTCTCTCGCACCTCCAGCCACTTTGCGGTATCCTGGGAGAAAGTTAAGAGTCAATCTCTTATTTTCATCTCCTCCTCTGGTAATTCTGCTTCTAGGGTTGAGCACTCCCCATCCCAAAGCTGCCCCTCTGTGACTACATCAGTTATTGTACCAATGATGCTGCTCGTTCGGACTCTGTCAGCCTGGTTAGCGCTTTATTGAGGTGCGTGCTACTTGCTCATATAGAAACCAGAAGTCCCTCTATTACCCTTTATTTTACCCTTTAGATAGTAACCTGCAACCTGCAATGGAGACAGGCCCAACCCTTCATTTGTGTGTCCGGGCACTGCACTTAATGTGACCACACATAGGGCATACGTCTCTAAACAGTCATAATTGACAGAAGGGAAATGTCAAATCAAACCACAGGTTGGTCCACTTGATATGCCATCATCCTTGCTTCGCTGTGCCAGGGTGAGCCATGTCTCCCAGGAGCGAGAGCACACTTAAAGTTGCAGTGCCTTCTTTTCGGCGTGTGTTCGCGGCACCTCTTAGCAGATTCTGTAGAGCTGGGGGCTGGGCAACACCTAACAAATATGCAAGATTTTATAATCTTCGAGTGGAGCCATTTCCTCCTGATTACTTGGTAACCCTGGTCAATCAGGAGGAATCTAAGCTCGGTGTCAAAAACGCTTGCTGCACGGACATACATGCGAGATACATACAGTGACCATCTGGCCTGACATCACTCCACTGTGGTGTTGCACCTTTAGTCCCTGGATGGATCTTGCTCTCCTATGGGCCAGTAGGATTTTAAAACAAGTATCCAGACATGTTGTCATATCAACGGATGCCTCCAACACGGGTTGGCACATCAACTTCCTAGAGCTGTTGGCAGTGTTTCTCGCTCTCTGCAGTAAATGGTTTTAGAGCAGAAACTTGTGCTGGTCAGGACAAACAGACAAATTGCTTGCCATTCCTCTGGAGTCACACGTGGTTGAAATCACTGCATGCCATTCACATTCCGGTCAAACGTGCAGCTGATGTGCACTCAACGCAGCTAGCATCTCAAGGGGAACGGAAACTCGACCTCGGTACAATCCAGCTGATATGGGAGCACTTCGAGGAAGCTAAGGTCATCCTGTTTGGCCATTGCTAATTGTATTAATTTCTGAGGCCTCCCTCTGCAGGCATGTGTCCCTGGGCATGGCATGTGCAAATATGCATTTCCCTCATTGAGCCGTTTCGCAAAGACACTGTGCAAAGTCAGGGAGGACAAGGAGCAGGTCTTGTTAGTTGCACCTCTGGCCCTGCTGGAACTGGGTTTCTGAACTCACACTCCCTGCGATGGCCCGGCCCTGGCATAATTCACTGAGAAAGGACCTCTTGCGTTGTGTTATCCTTCCTTCAGGATAAGCTGGAGAGTAGGATGTCACTCTCCACAGGTTTAAGTGGCTGCCATCTCTGCTCACCATGAAGAGAGCAGTGGAGAAGCTGGGTGCCTGGCCCAGTATGTCTGGTATGCCCGTTTGGTCCACCCACATGCTTGCGTTCAGTGCCAGCTATCCGCAATCCCCAATGGCAATTCCATATGCTTATTTCCATGGAGCGTTTCCCCTTCTCAGGTGGACTCATATCTTCCCTACCTGCTTACTAGCTTTTTATATGTAGCACTCTCCCTGGATAGGGCTAGTCCATATGTTATTATCGTCATCAAGTCTCCACTTTTTTGGGTAGCAAGTGGCCTCCGCAGCGTCCTCCCCCTTCAGGGACTGGCATGCTTTTCCAACGTACTGTCGTAAATCTAAAAATCCCTGGATAACTATTAGATAGGTAAGCACATTTACATCCTCCAATCTATTTTTTTTTCATAATTTATTCCCATGTAATGGTAATCAAATGGCCTATGGGGCGTTGGAAGTTTGGTTGTGCGCTCATGCTATGCTTGGCAAACTTCACATGAGGGATGTAACAGGTTTAGCTGCTGTGGTGTTTTTCGTACACTTTCCCAAAGTGTCTTCCAGATACACACTCGAAGAGAAGAGGCACATCTTTGTTACAAGCGTAACCCTCATTCCCTGAATAGGGAACGGAATGATTAATCGCTGGCACCTGTGGAGCCGAGCTCTGCCAACTTATTTGTCATTGGCCCATTTTCTTACTTTTTAGAGTGATTGGTCGGCTAGCGTTCTCCCAAAGTGTCTTCCAAATACACGTCTGTTCCCTAATTGGGGAACGTTCGAGGTTACTAAAGTAACCCTTCGTTCCCCGAGGAGGTGAACGGAAGCACTATAAGTGGATTTGATGTTCTAAATCCACGTATGGGAGATTCGGTTCAGAAGCTACTCGTCTGAAAGAGTATTGAACGGGCCAATTAAGAATGAATTGGCAGCGCAAGCCTGCGCAGGTGTGCGGCATATGCAATCAACTGAGTATATAAGCACACCTGGTGCCAGCAGACGCTATCCTTTTTAAGCTGAAGAGACTTTTAACAGCTAAGGGACAGTCATTATGGCGACGGAGTATAGTGCTTCCGTTCCCCTCCTCGGGGAACGAAGGGTTACTTTAGTAACCTCGAACGTTCCCCTTCGGGGGGAACTCCAGCACTATAAGTGGATTTGATGTTCTAAATCCACGTACGGGAGCCCATTGAAAGCGCCATAATGACTGCACCTTACCAACACCCAACATGAGAGAGCGGTCAGGCAAGCATGACGCACCCAGATCCGCACCCAATAGGGGGAAACAAATGGAATTACATATGGACTAACCCTGAAGGGGGAGTGCGCATAAGAAGGTGGTTAGCAGATAGGGAAAGCACGGGTCCGCCCAGGGGGGGGAACCTAACCGTGGCGGAAAGCATATGGGGTTCACCAGCGGGGATCGGCCATAGCAGGCACTTATACCCAAAACACGGGCTGACCAGCGGGCAGACCTACAACGTAATGGGCCAGCAAGTGATTCCTCCGCTGAGTCAGTGCTGGGGGCCTCGGAGGAATCTGCAGGGCTCACCGAATGGGGAACTTTACTGACAGACAGGAGGGTGCACATCTCTCCGTGTTAGGAAAAAAAGGCACCGCAAGCGTGTACAACACCTACCGAGTTGTTTCCTCAATCACCAAAGGTACCTAACTCCCTTAAGGAAACCGGCTCTACTCGCAGATTATAAAATCTTGCGAATGTGTTGGGTGTCGCCCAGTCCGCAGCTCTACAAATGTCTGTTAAAGAAGCGCTGCGCGCACACGCCCAAGAGGATGCAACGCTCCGAGTGGAGTGCGCACGCACTCCCGGGGGGCGCAGCTGACCTCTGCTCAATAAGCACATGAAATGGCCTCCACAATCCAGTGGGATAAACGTTGTTTAGACACGGCACTTCCCTGCTGCCGTCCGCCATAAAAGACAAAGAGCTGCTCAGAAGATCTAAAGTTCTGAGTCCGGTCCACATAATGCGCAGAGCGCGAACTGGACAAGTAAGGACAGGGCTGGGTCTGCCTCCTCCGGGGGCAGCGCTTGCAGGGTTACTACCTGATCTCTAAAGGGAGTGGTAGGAACTTTGGGCACATAACCCGGGCGGGGTCTCAGGATAACGTGAGAAAATCCCGGCCCGAATTCCAGGCACGAGTCACTGACCGAAAATGCCTCCAGGTCCCCGACCCTCTTGATGGAGGCCAACGCGACTAGCAGAGCTGTCTTCAGGGACAAAAATCTTAAAGATACTGTATCGAGTGGCTCAAAGGGATCAAATCGCAGGCTCGTGAGAACGAGGGCGAGATCCCAAGAGGGCGTGTGAGGGGGGCAAGTTGGATTAATTCGCCTAGCGCCTTTGAGGAACCGGATGATGAGGTTATGCTTTCCCACGGTGCCACCAGCCACCGCGTCATGGTGAGCGGAGATGGCGGCAACGTAAACCTTGAGAGTGGAGGGCGACAGCCTACTGTCCAGCTTCTCTTGAAGGAAAGAGAGCACAACACTGATCTGGCAAGATCGGGGGTCTTCTGCGAGAGACACACCACTCAGTGAATAGACTCCACTTCAGGGACGTAGGCGCGCCTCGTAGAGGGGGCTCTAGCCTGAGTGATGGTATCAACCACCACGGGCGGCAGGTTACCTAAGTCTAGCTCGCGTCTATGGACCACACGTGGAGGTTCCAGAGATCGGGACGAGGGTGCCAGATGGTGCCTTGTCCCTGAGAAAGTAGGTCCTTTCTCAAAGGGATCTGCCATGGGAGGGCCGTCGCGAGGAGGGAGAGCTCTGATATCCAGGTCCGGTTGGGCCAGAGGGGCGCAACTAACAGAACCTTTTCCTTTTCCTCCCTGACCTTGCACATTAACTGCACGATCAGGCTCACTGGGGGAAACGCAAATTTGCGTATGCCCCGAGGCCAGCTGTGGGCCAGTGCATCCGTGCCGAGAGAGCCCTTGGACAGGGAATAAAACAACTGGCAATGAGCGTTCTCGGGGGAAGCAAACAGATCGATCTGGGCCTCCCCGAATCGCGCCCATATCAGCTGGACAGACTCGGGGTGGAGTCTCCATTCTCCAGAGTGAATCTGCTGCTGTTAGAGCACATCGGCTGCACGGTTAAGCATACCTGGGATGACCGCGGGTGACTCCAGAGAAGCAGACGGCGGGAGAGCTGAGACATGCGGCGAGAGCGCATACCCCCCATGCGGTTGATATACGCCGCCGCCGCCGTACTGTCCGTCCTGACCAGCACGTGTTGCTGCTCCAGCACCGGAGAAAAACAGCGGAGAGCAAGGAACACTGCCAACAGCTCTAGGCGATTGATATGCCAATGCAGCTGGGCACCTACCCACTGGCCCGCAGCTGCATGCCCGCGAAACACGGCTCCCCAGCCTGTGCTGGAAGCATCTGTCGAAACAACAACATGACTGGACGCCTGTCCCAGAGGCACACCAGCCTGCAGGAACGAGGGGTCTGGAGACCGAGTCCAGCTCCATCCCGAGAAAAGAGATCCTCTGCACCAGGGCGAGTTTGCTCTTTTCCCAGTTGACCTGCAACCCCAATAGGCGGAGATGCCGGAGCACCTCGTCTCTGTGCACAGTCAATTGCTCCCGAGAGTGGGCTAAAATCAGCCAGTCGTCGAGATAATTGAGTATGCGGATGCCCGCAAGCCGCAGAGGCGCTAGGGCACCCTCCGCAAGTTTGGTGAAGACCCGCGGAGACAGAGAGAGCCCGAAGGGGAGGACCTTGTACTGCCATGCTCGACCTTCGAACGCAAACCACAGAACTGACGGTGGCGTGGAAGAATGGAGATATGAAAATACGCGTCCTTCAGGTCTATGGCTGCAAACCAATCCTGAGGACGAACGCATCGGAGGATGCGCCTCTGCGTAAGCATTCTGAACGACAGCTTGTGAAGGCAGCGATTCAAAACGCGCAGATCTAGGATTGGCCGTGACCCACCGCTCTTTTTGGGTACGATGAAGTACGGGCTGTAAAACCCGCTCTCCATCTCGGCTGGAGGTACCGGCTTGATTGCACCCTTTGCCAGGAGGGCAGCAATCTCCTCTCGCAAGACAGGGGCGGGCAGGGGATTGACCCTGGTGAAATACACGCCCATGAACCTGGGAGGCCGTTAGGAGAACTGTAGTTCGTAGCCGAGTCTGATCGTGCGTATGAGCCACCGCGAAGGCTGGCCCGCGCTAACCAGGCAGGCAGAGCCCTCGCTAATGACGTCATCGCAGCAATCGTTGACGTACCCGCGGAGGGGCAGCGCGGAGAGGGTGTGCTGATCCGGGGAGCGCGAGGGTCCCACAGAAGAGCTGGAGGAGAGCGATTCGCTCTGGCTCCGCACCCTGACTCCGGAGGGGGGGCTTGGGGGCTGGGAGAAGGGAGACCGTCCCCCCAGCGCCCGTGAGCCGCTGGCGGAGCATGCAGACCTTGCGAGCTGAGAGGCGGCACGTCCCAGGCTGGCAGGGTCTGCAGTGCCCGTGAGCCACTGGCGGAGTGCACCGAACCTACGAGCTAGAGAGCTGAGCTCAAACTGGCAGATTTCGGGCTGTCACCTCCGGAGAAGTGGAAAAGTGCCCTTTTATTTCATGGCAGTAAAAGGTGCCGTTGGAAATAGCGCCCCGCCCTCCAGCGGGGAAAGAGCAAGTTCCCTCCTCTGCCGGATGACCTGTCCCAGGGACACTTTGCGGTCCGTTGCCAGACTTAGCGGCGTTCTGGGCAGGGGGAGTTGCCTGCTTCCGAGGTGCTCGATGCCCTCGCTTTGCCAGAGGCGAGTGCGGAGGCGGTGCAGCTCTCGTAGGCGGGCGCCTTCGGCGAGGAGCAGGTATGGATGGCACGGCGGGCGGAGCGGGCTTACGGGGCCGCCGATTAGACATCACCCATCGGACTGCTCACTCACTGCCTCGAATTCCTGGGTGAATTCGCAGACTGTGTCGCCAACCAGCTTGGGATATGGGCGAGTCAAGAAAGCGGACTTTGTCAACTTCGCACATATCAACCAAGTTTTGTTAGAGGTGGGGCTCCTGGACCACTAGTGTGGACATCGTCCTCCCCAAAGCACACGCAGCAGACTTAGTAGTCCAAAGAGCTTAATTGGCTGCGGTGCAAAGCTCATAAGCCTGGGTTGGACCCACCCTCGTGCAGCTCGGCCAGCGTCTGCGCTTGGTAGCGCTGGTCGGTGGCTATCGCATGCAAGGCGGACACAGCCTGGTCCGTAGCTTTGTAAGCTCTAGCTCCGAGGGAGCCGAAACTCACAGGCTTTGGATGGGAGACGAGGCAGACCCCGCCAAGAAGAGGCGCTGCGCGGATTAACCGCCATAGCACACTCAACCTGAGGAATCGCCACATACCCCCTGGCCGCTCCACCACCAAGAGTGGTGAGGGTGGAGGGACACGCAGCACGAGCAGAAAAAAGGTGCTCTTTAAGACCGCGTGAGCCTACTGTGCGTTCGGGAAGTAGGGAACGCCCCTCTAGTCGGTCCGGCCGCGGAGCTGGGGGATAAACCATCTCCAACTCATGGCCGAAGCAGCCCGGGAAAGCATGGCTAACACGTCCGTTTCAGTATCCGTTTTGACAGCGCTCACCTGCCCGAAGAGGGCGAGCGGGTCCGGATCATCGTCGGACAATGAAAGCCCACCCTCCGATTCCGCGGAGGACATCTGATCAGCGAGCGTGAGAGCTACCATCTGATTAGACGGATCACTCCCATCGCCCGAAGCTTGGATGGAGCGCTTGGAGGAGCTAGAGGTCCGCGAGCCCTTAGGCGGCGGATTATCTCTTGCTGGAACCCTCAGATCTGCCCGAGCGCCCGCTGCAGAACAGGAGGCGACTGGGGTGGCTCGCTCTCTCACGAAAGTTAGCCGCGATCTCAACTGCGCGCCGGTCATGGCATCGTAGTGACGACATGAACCGCCCCCGAGCACCACATTAACATGCTGGACCCCCAAACATGTAATGCAGTGATCGTGCCCATCATCCGGAGCCAGGAAACCCCCGCAACCAGAAACGCACAGTCGGAGCGCCGCCCTGAAAAGGACGTGCTGCACGACTGTGTTGCTCTTTTAGGATGCTTTGCAACAATACGCACCGCTCTGGAGGACCGGACCCAAAGGGACGCCAGGCAAGGGAGAACCCAGCTCGACCATCTGCCGCTGCGTGGACTCGCTCTGGACCGGGAGACACTCGTTCGCTCGAAGTGGCTGTAGACAGCAGGAGGAACCCTCATGAAGCTCGATCAGAAAAGTCTCTGAAGCGAAAAGGATAGCGTCTGCTGGCGCCAGGTGTGCTTATATACTCAGTTGATTGCATATGCCGCACACCTGCGCAGGCTTGCGCTGCCAATTCATTCTTAATGGCCCGTTCAATACTCTTTCAGACGAGTAGCTTCTGAACCGAATCTCCCATACGTGGATTTAGAACATCAAATCCACTTATAGTGCTGGAGTTCCCCCCGAAGGGGAACAAGGGTTATGTTCCTAACTAAGACGTTTTAGATGTGTGCTTGAACAGACATATATACATAATAATAGTAATAATAATAATGATAATATCTAAACATGTCGATCTAGGTGGGTTTTCTTTTAAACACAACAAATTCTGTCTTAAATGAGCATATATATATATATATATATATATATATATATATATATATATATATATATATATATATATATATATATATATTACTAAACGGGTAAGTAAATGATTTAATGACAAAACAATAGGTTCTTTCCTGAAAGACTAATAAGTAAATAAAAATGTATCTCTTTTACCTGGTAATGAAATTTTAATGAGCAAATATCACAATCGGTTACATTTCTATGGAGTACAAAAACAAAAAATCCTTAAAATATATATTTAACTGCATGTATTTCTGTAGTTGATTGTGCTTTGAAAACACTAATTGAATTATTTTACACTGGCTTTGAGAATAAGCCATCAAAGATGATTTATCCCCAGGTGGTAAAACCTGATTGCTTTTCCTTTGTTTCAGATGTCCGATCAGACGACAGAAGGGGGATTCAGTGATGCGGAGAGAAGCACCATTTCCACCACCGCCACAGCTAATGTACCTACTCGTCCCGTCACAGCTCATTTCATTCATCACACTCTCATTTCAAGTCCCACTTATGAAATTAATTTGTCCCTCTCATCTGCCACTCATGTCAATGGCACTTCACATGTAGCATGTTGCATAAACAATAAAATAAGAAGCTGTTAAGATAATGACACTTACTGTCCACCTACTCACCTTTTTTTCAATCTCTCAGCTTTTTATAGCCTCTGTCCTGCTGGAGCCAGAGCTGGGCTTGACTCCCATGCCCTCTCCAGCCCACCAGAGCTACGGCACCATGGTGAACAGCCAGAGTTCAGTGCGGGATGCCGAAGAAGATGAAGAGAAGGACCTGGAAGAAACTTTGGAGACTGAACTCAAGGATGACCTTCTCATGGACAGTCCGGTGGCTTTTCAGTGACCAAATCTATTCAGTTCCCGCTCTCTAATGCTCAAGCCCCATGCCTCAGCTTAGCTAGTGGCTAATAAAGAGGCACTATGCTGCACAATCTGTCCATTTGCGAATAAAAGACCAAAAAATTTGTGGCCATTCAAACAAACTGCTTCAAAAGCTCATTGAAAGGGCGGTTTCGGGTTCTGGGGACTTTGATGAGCTTTCAGAGAAATATCTGAAGTGGATAAAAGCAAAGATCTGTCAAAGAACAAGACCGGTGCACTTCTCTTGCTCGGACTATGCTTTCTACTTTCTGCATTTATTTTCTCTCTCTAATGACGTTAATGGGTGTCTGGTGGTTGGTTTGATTGAAGCTGGGGACATTGTATTTTGCCAGATATTTTCTGATGTACTTTTTTACATAAAGCCACACTGTACAGCTCCAAAGAGTCGAGGCAATGCTTCAGACATCGCATTATTATTACTCCTTTTGCTGGTGTTCTTGCATATTATTGTTATTTTCAATCGCCACTTGTATTTTAGCATCGCTACGTAGTTGTGCAACAAGTTGAGGGGGTGTTCTGTTCTTTTCATGTGTTTGCTATTAGCAGATTATTATTGTAACTGTTATTAAAGCCCTCAACCTTTTTTTTGTGGGCTAATCGCTACCTGTTATTGTTTGTTTTGCTGTGATAATAGCAGTTTTGTTTGTGCATACTGCGGTCAATTGGCACTACAGTAGATTTCAAAGTCACTTATTATATAATTTGTTTGTTTTTCCCTTTGTGAAGTTCAATCAATCCTTTGGTCAGTGGAGGAGATGTGAGGACATTCAAATGTGAAGACTAATATTCGGTCTAGTTTGGCAGACTCAACTTAATGAACTAAAAAAATACGAAAAGAACGAATATATAAGCAAAAGATAAATACATACATTGACTCCCTCTGTCTTTCTACAGTAGTGCACTTACAGTGAACGTCTTTGGAGTGGGTTGAAAGCTCTGTGGAAGGTTAAAATCACTTTTATTAGACAAAATAAATCATTGAGGGAGCCATGGGTTTCCTTTAAGAAGCAGTGTCTTTTGTCTTTTTTGGCTGACAAATTGGAGAATCGCTAGATAAAGATGGTTGTTCACTTAAGTCAAGGAGTTCATAAACTAAGTGAAATAAAATGTTTAATATGTATGTAATATTTTTTGCACACTTCTTATTTTTGTAAGAAAACTTAAAGGTCTCGTGAAGTGCTTTGAAATGTGCATTTTTTTTTATTCGATGTTTGACGTAATCTGAACTGAAAAATTAAGAAAGGGTGGGACATAGTGTAGCTCCTCCCCTTTTAAAAAAAACAGCCAATTGCGTTTTGTTTTTCATCACAGCTCTGCCAGTGAGAGTGGTTAAGATGAAGCGCATCAAATGAAAAGCAAATGAGAAGCAGGGCATATCAGATCCTAGAGAGAATTTGATTGGTCAAGATTTGGCTTGAGTTGAAAATAAAGTATGAGGTAATGTGAAAAAAAAAAATTTAAGTTGAAATGACAAACTACAAGCTTTACATAATAGTTTTAAATTTTCTAAAATGTGAATTTTGTTATTGTTTTGATGCACACCAGTTTATAGATATACTTAAACCTAGGAATACTAACCTCGAAACAGTTTAATTTTTAATTTCATAGGACCTTCAACAATGATTTGCAGTACAGTGAGGGTGTCAGTTGTAAATGACTCTGGGCAAAGTCTGTTGCGACAGTTCATTTACAAGAGAGATTGTCACTATTTCGTGAATCATTTTGACAGGTTAACATGAATAGTTTTGTTGCGAATCATCCGTTACACTCTGATTTGAGTGTGTCACGTAAAAAAAACATTGACACAAATTCGAAGAAAACCGTGTCAGACGAAAACTAATTTTAATGCAAAGAATTTATTCTTATTCGATTCATTGAAACTTTATTTCAAATCTGCTCAAACAAGGTCATCTATTTTATCAAAATACTCCAGTATGAAATATAAAGAAATTAAAGTTTATTAGCCATTTTCTTTAGCATACAGAATAACATTTGTGCGTCCAAAAATTATATGGTTGAACTACATTTACACTGTTAACAATTTCCTGTAGAATCTACAGTAACTTACTAGCGGCAGTTCGCCAGTAACTTAAGGCTGATTTATATTTCTGCGTTGAGTGATTGACATTACCTACAACCACTGCCTTGCATGTAGTCGTACATTTATACTTCTGCGTGCTGTTTGTGTTGCCCTGGAATAACTTGCAAAACGCTAGTTGGCAGCAGGATCCTATGTCCCTTAGTGTCAAGTTTGTTCGCAGGTGTTTATTTTTTTACTGAACGCTACCTTAGGGCAAACTCACATTATGTACAGTTGCCTTGAACCGGGCCAAATCACGATTGTCCCCCAACAGCCCGCACTCACATTACATTCGGGCCTGGGCATGCTTACATCATCGACGACGCGCTGTTCAGTAAGCGATTTCGCTCAGCACAGTGGAGTTTTCTCTAGTTATATCGTTTAAGTCGTTTGATAGGCAGTGAAACGCAGTCAAATGTTTTACAGAATAGATCAGCCACTTTTGATGCTTATAAACAATCATAAAGTCCTCGTGCTGCAGGAATTAGGGGGTTTGCTGAAGGTGCAGCTGTCGTGCAATGAGGAGTTTGAGTCTTTAATAAACTACGACAGTTTGCGTTTATTGAATAGTAAGAATGATTAATTAATCTTTATGAAATGGTCTCTTAAAACTGGACTTGACACTTGTAAACACTTGCTCTATCAGGCTCGCAGCTTTCAGCTCCGCCCACACTCATTACAGCTACCAAGCTGACCAATCACAGTGTTTACAATACGCATTGTTGCAATGTGTAGTTACAGTTTTTAAGAGGTGCGAGAGCCATGGTGAGGGCTATGCAACCACGCAAAGGCTGCGCTAGACAATACATGTGCGCTTGACGCATAAGTATAAATCAGAATTTACTGTAAATCAATTAAAGCAAAAATACTGTATTTACAGAACTGTTTAGGACATGTATTTACAATACTGTTTGTCTTTACTGTAAAACACAGTAATTTTCACACAGTGCAACTTTAACATACTGTACAGTAACATACTGCATAATTGTCCTACAGTAAAATACAGATAGATACCGTGTTATTTTACAAAAAAACAGTTAAGTGTGTTAACTACACATTAGCAGTGTAGTTTATAGCATAGCCATGATTCATTTTATGGTTTTAATTTAAAACTTTTTCTACTAATCCGTGGTTAATTTTTAAAGGATTAGCGTAATAGATTTACACTATAAAAAAAAAATCTGTAATTTTATGGTTTATTTTCGGCAGCTGGGGTGCCAGAAAAAAAAAAACGTAAAATAGCAGCCGTTAAATTAAATTACAGAAACGTTCGGTAAAGTAACAGAGGTTGAATTACAGAAATTTACCAGAAATTTTAATGTAAGTAAATTTCTGTAATTTAACGGCTGTTATTCTGTTTTTTTTTTCGGCACCCCAGCTGCCGAAAATAAACCATTCAATTACACATTCTTTTTACAGTGTACTAGTGACTACACATTAGAAAGAACATATTCTAGTATATGTGTGGTCAAATGCCTTACTCCAAACACGTATTGTAAGTTCATTATTGTGTCTGCCTTTACAAACTGAAGGGTGAGTTGAAGTTAACATTGTCGACTTCGCTTAAATTTTGTTGCATAAGACCATTCCTCTAAGCAAAATCAAATCCACAAAATATGCTTGTATAAAAGGATTTGCAGAAAGTGTTACAACGAACTGAAAACGACACATTGGTTGATGCTTCTACACATATTCTTCATGATATTCAAACTCTTTGACATGCTCAATCCAGCCTGCAGCTCTTTTTTGTTAGATCCATAAAGTGCTGCTCCGGCTTCTGTAACACTTTAATTCTCTTAGTAAATTTTGTATTCTCGTGCTCTTTGCTGCTAAGACTGGAAGGGAATGGGGTGGGTGGAGGGTTTTTCTTGCCAGACTGAATGTAAATGAGTTGTGATTTGTTCCGTGATCTCTTGCTGTGCCTTGAAGAAACATCTTAAGAAGAAAATAAAAAAAAATTTGCTATGTCTGACAATCCAGCATGACCTGCAATATGCTGCATGGACAACAGAGACAGATAAGACAAAGGAGCTAAATCCTAAATCGCATTTCACCCCTCAAAAAAAAAAAAAAATCAGTCAGGAGGTGATTGAGTCCTGCGTTTTAAACCGATTGCCCTGAAACATACTCTTTGCAAGTATGTAAATAATTCTAGATACACCAAGCTAGTTGTTGGTTTTGATTTCTGCAATGTGTCGCAATCACTATATGTACAACAATGCTAAAATCTTTTACATTCTTAATATCTCTATACACTGTGAGTAAACTTGTTGCTTTTAAAGTAATTAATGTAAATGTGCATAATTCCAAAAAAAAAAAAGTTAAGTAGGGATGTAACGATTCACAGTGAGCCAGTTGAAAATTGATTAAAATACAGTTGAAGTCAGAATTATTAGCCCCCTGAATTATTAACCATTATATTTTGCCCCTAATTTCTGTTTAACGGAGAGAAGATGTTTTCAACACATTTCTAAACATAACAGTTTTTATAACTCATCTCTTATAACTGATTTATTTTATCTTTGCCATGATAGCAGTAAATAATATTTGACTAGATGTTTTTTCTAGACACTTCTATACAGCTTAAAGTGACATTAAAAGACATAACTAGGTTAATTAAGTTAACTAGGCAGGTTAGGGTAATTAGGCAAGGTATTCTATAACGATGGTTTGTTCTGTAGACTATCGGAAAAAAATATATAGCTTAAAGGAGCTAATAATTTTGACCCTAAAATGGGTTTTAAAAAAATTCAAAACTACTTTTATTCTAGCCGAAAAAAAATAAATAAGACTTTCTCCATAAAAGAAAATATTATGAGACATTCCCCTGCTCTGTTAAACATCTTTTAGGAAATATTTAAAAAAGGAAAAAAAAAAAGTCAAAGGGGGGGGCGAATAATTCTGACTTCAACTGTGTGTGACGATTCAAACCGCTAGAAATGTTGAACGAATGGCGATACATGTTTTAAACAGAGGGCGCGCTGTGTTTTTACGGGCGGAAACTCGCTTTACAGGAGGTGGAGCGGCTGAGTTAAATGGCAGCTGTGACAAAACAAACTGTACAAATACTGCAGGAAGACGTTTACTTTAACAAAACAGCGAATAGGATGCAAATAGATCATCAGCACAGTGAAAAAATGCTGTCACAGACGTCTATTTGCAAAAAATAAATAAATATTAATCAGTCAAACCATGTGCACCTGATGATTTGCAGCTCCGCTTGCTCTGACGAGTGCTACAAAGAGATCACATCAGAAGATGCATCAGTGTTCTCATAGCGAAAGTGTGAGGATGTTTTTTTAAACTGAAAAAGAAAACTGTTCTGTTACAAAAATGTGCAGCATTTAAGAAAAAAATTAAAGGGATCTTCAATCTTCACCTCGAACTTGTTTCAAATAAATAAATGAAAATTGTGACTAAATCGTGAATAGTGAGATTTGTATTGTATCAAATCATAAATCGGGTTAATCATTAAATCCCTATAGTTACGAGAATGGGTTTACTCACTTTTTTAAAAAAGTAATTACTTTTACAGTGTAATAAACACCCATTGTAAACATTTGTTATGAAAAAGTTGTCATCTAATAGTCTTTTTTTAATGTAATTTACTATTAATATTTAGCAGTTTATATGTTAAAGCATGCTAGTCATTGCTAGCATGCTAAACATATTCAACCAAACTTTAGTGTCTGCGTTCCTGTACAAAACTGTTTCTGATCATGCCATTTAATCCCAATCGCATCTACTCCACGCTCAATCATTGGTATATCGTCAGTGTCTATAAACACAGGCAAACACATACACACACGCACAAAAATGCAAAACTCTCACGTCAATGTTTTCATTATGTACCTGATAACCTGCTCTTTTAAGATACCTTTAAGGATTTTCTTTTGTTCTGTTTGTGTTCTCGAGCTGTTGATGTGTACAATTGTTTTGTTCTCCAGTTTACAATTTGTGGCTTGAGGTGCCATGTGGTGAACCGGCGCTTATGATACGGTGAATCACAGCTCTTAAGGGTATAAAAGTAAATTTTCAACAATTTAAAGCTGTCAAAGGGTGTCTTTATTTCATCACTGTGTGTGTCTTGACAAATTCGTAATTCTTACCAGTATTGGCAGCATTGGATATGCTAATCATTTTTAAGTAGTAAAACTTGCATTGTAGCAGAATCTAGAGTCATATTTAGAGATGTACGGACACACACTGCTAGATTATTTATAAAATATAGTCTGTTGCTGATTGCAATACATGAAAAAACATAATGTTACTCATTTAGTCTTATGTCTGACTGCTTTTAGATTACATTTAGATTACTTTTTACCCTGCTTTTTCAAACGTGACTAAGAATATTAATCTTCAATGTAACCATTAACTGTGACTGATTTATACTGATTTGCATGTATCGTGTAGACATGGCATGGTGGCTCAGAAGTTAACACCGCCGCCTCACAGCAAGATGGTCACTGGTTCGAGTCTCGGCTGATCCAGTTTGAATTTCTCTGTGGAGTTTGCATGTTGTCCCCGTGTTCACGTGGGTTTCCTCTGTGTGCTCCAGTTTCCCCCACAAAGACATGCTGTGTACAATAGGTGAATAATGTATGATTGTGTGTGTGAATGTGAGCGTATAAGTGTTTCCTGTGCATCTGCTGTGTAAAACATATGCTGGAATAGTTGGTGGTTCAATCTGCTTTGGCAACCCCTGATAAATAAGGGACTAGGTCGAAGGAAAATGAAATGAATAAATGAATGAATGAATGAATGTATAGACACTAATGACAAAAGGTTATCAAACTTGTTTTGATAAGACAAATTTGTAAGTATACATAAAAGCCAATTCATGTTTTAGCCATAGTTCCAAAAGTATGGCACTGTATGTTTAAAACCATTTAAATTATTTTGATAATTATTAAATTATTTTGCTTGTTGTCAAGATCTCTAGATTATGTAAAAGATTTGGCATGGATTAAAAAAACTCAAACTTTTTAAAAAGTTTGAACTAAAAACTAAAAAACATATTTTAAGCTTGAGTCTTAAAAAAGGTTCATAGTGGGGCAGAATTGGGGAGAAGGGTAAAATTAAAGGCTAAATCTGGAGTTTTTATTTATTTAATGTCTTGTACATCACGCAGAGTCCAGTATTGTGCTCTGTAAAGATCTACACCTACCCCAACCTAAACCCAACTTCACAGTAACCTGTTGTGTTTTAGCAACGTCTACACCTACCACAATTCCCAACCCAACGTCAGAGTAACCTGTTGTGTTTTAGTAACTTCTACACCTACCCCAACCCTCAACCCAACCTCAGAGTAACCTGTTGTGTTTTAGTAACATCTACACCTACCACAACCCTAAACCAACCTCACAGTAACCTGTTGTGTTTTAGTAATGACTACACCTACCACAACCCTAAACCAACCTCACAGTAACCTGTTGTGTTTTAGTAACGTCTACACCTACCCCAACTCTAAACTAACCTCACAATAACCTGTTGTGTTTTAGTAACATCTACACCTACCACAACCCTAAACCAACCTCACAGTAACCTGTTGTGTTTTAGTAACGTCTACACCTACCACAACCCTAAACCAACCTCACAATAACCTGTTGTGTTTTAGTAACATCTACACCTACCACAACCCTAAACCAACCTCACAGTAACCTGTTGTGTTTTAGTAACGACTACACCAACCACAACCCTCAACCCAACCTCAGAGTAACCTGTTGTGTTTTAGTAACGACTACAGCTTCCACAACCCTATATCAACCTCACAGTAACCTGTTGTGTTTTAGTAACGACTACACCTACCCCAACCCTCAACCCAACCTCACAGTAACCTGTTGTGTTTTAGTAACAACTACACCTACCACAACCCTAAACCAACCTCACAGTAACATGTTGTGTTTTAGTAACGTCTACACCTACCCCAACCCTAAACCAACCTCACAATAACCTGTTGTGTTTTAGTAACTTCTACACCTACCACAACCCTAAACCAACCTTGAAGTAATCTGTAGTGTTTTAGTAACTTCTACACCTACCACAACCCTCAACCCAACCTCACAGTAACCTGTTGTGTTTTAGTAACGTCTACACCTACCACAACCCTAAACCAACCTCACAATAACCTGTTGTGTTTTAGTAACGACTACACCTACCCCAACCCTCAACCCAACCTCAGAGTAACGTGTTGTGTTTTAGTAACGACTTCACCTACCACAACCCTAAACCCAACCTCAGAGTAACCTGTTGTGTTTTAGTAACGTCCACCACAACTCTAAACCAACCTCACAGTAACCTGTTGTGTTTTAGTAACGACTACACCTACCCCAACCCTCAACCCAACCTTAGAATAACCTGTTGTGTTTTAGTGACGTCTACACCTACCCCAACCCTAAACCAACCTCACAGTAACCTGTTGTGTTTTAGTAACGACTTCACCTACCCCAACCCTCAACCCAACCTCAGAGTAACCTGTTGTGTTTTAGTAACGACTTCACCTACCCCAACCCTCAACCCAACCTTAGAGTAACCTGTTGTGTTTTAGTAACGTCTACACCTACCACAACCCTAAACCAACCTCAAAGTAACCTGTTGTGTTTTAGTAGCAACTACACCTACCACAACCCTATATCAACCTCACAGTAACCTGTTGTGTTTTAGTAACGTCTACACCTACCACAACCCTAAACCCAACCTCATAGTAACCTGTTGTGTTTTAGTAACGACTACACCTACCCCAACCCTCAACCCAACCTTAGAGTAACCTGTTGTGTTTTAGTAACGTCTACACCTACCCCAACCCTTAACCCAACCTTAGAGTAACCTGTTGTGTTTTAGTAACGTCTACACCTACCACAACCCTCAACCAATCTCTAAGTAACCTGTTGTGTTTTAGTAACTTCTACACCTACCCCAACCCTCAACCCAACCTCACAATAACCTGTTGTGTTTTAGTATCATATACACCTACCAGAACCCTAAACCCAACCCTACAGTAACCTGACATGTTTTATGAATGTCTACTCCACCTACACCACCTAAACCCAGCCCACATGTGGCGTGAGTCCCTCCTACTTGAAAGTCATTCATCCTACTTGCAATGTAATATCTCCCACTTGGATGTCTCTGGGCTGAAGCGATACATACTTGGAACGGAGACCATCCAACTAAATTTGATGTTTCTCAGTCCTACAGTTTTTAGGGTATAGAAGTAGAAGAATAAGAACATAAGTACAAATACAATAGGTTTGCGGCACCTTCAATCCTTGGACCACTAAAAATAAAAATGTAGTTCCTTCCAGCAGTCTCAAAAACATGAATTGTCACCCCTTAATTAAATCCCATGCCATTCCAGAAGAGAGCCAGTGGTCACTTGACTGGTCAATGCTTGAAAACTGCCAATTATGTTTTTCCTGCACACTAGATGTCATTACCATCTGAATTTGAGTGTTATGAAACACCACAGAAGCACAACAACTAAAGCTAGCCATGTAAAATGTTTCCAAAAGAGTAGGACATGCACACTCAATCATAAAAGAGCCGAATAATATGTGTGCTCTGATGTTCAGCTTCTACACAGGCTTTTAAAATTCATAAATTTCTCCCCTGTAAATTCCTGCTTCTTAGACTGCTGCTGCTTGTTACAAAGACCACAACAGGAGGTTACTTAGAAAGGATTCAAACAGTTGTCTATTCCAGGAGGTTTAGGTTATGGAGGTTTCCATTACTGTAAGGAAAGTTCCATAGATTGAGGAGTGCTGATAAATGCAATTCCATGTGTCCCACCATCGGATGCTTGTGGAAATGCGAAATAAGCCCATAAAAATGGAAGATATTTTGATATTTAATTGATTTGCCCTTTGAAATGCTTTGAATGTCCATCCACAAGCAGACTTTGATTTATTTAGGGTATTCGGCGGTTTTTGTCTCAGCTATTATTTTCCTTTCTTTCTCAGAACTGGCAGGGATATCTGACAGAAGGCCAAGATGTGGATACATCTAAATCTCTAAACATTTTTCCAGAAGTAACAACCGAGAGACAGAAACATCCTATAATTCTATACCGGGCTATTTGTTTGTGCCACTGCTAGTCTGTAATATGCCTGCGCTTAGATGTGCATACGGGAGGACAATAACCCAACCATGTGTCCATGCACATATTGCAAAAAAAAATGTCTCTCTAGATATAGCTGACAACATCTTCATAGAAAGATAGACATAGATAGATGGATGGATAGATGGATGGATGGATGGATGGATGGATGGATGGATGGATGGATGGATGGATGGATAGATAGATAGATAGATAGATAGATAGATAGATAGATAGATAGATAGATAGATAGATAGATAGATAGATAGATAGATAGATAGATAGATAGATAGATAGATAGATAGATAGATAGATAGATAGATAGATAGATAGATAGATAGATAAAGCTAGTTCTCTAAAATAGATGATAAGAACTTATTTTGGTGGGAAAGTACAAACATTCAGGTTAAACTAATCCTTTGTGGCTGTAGTAACGCAATTTGCCAGGATCTTCAGCATTAGTTACACTGATGTTTAACTTTCCGTGGGGTGACAATTCCCTGATGGTTGCAGTGATTAATATGTTGTAGCCATCGAATGTGGCTGAGTGTGAATGTGTATGCCACAGCTCACCTCTCTAATGACAGGCTGTGAGAAGCAGTGAGTATGCATACTAATTACTGCACTTTGGGCTGGCCCTGCATAAAGTCAACCTCATTATTTATGTGTGAGTGTGTGTTTCTGTAAAGGGCTTTCAATGATAGCAGCAAAGTTTGTTTTGCTGTATTGTTCAGATGTTACATCTATTGAATACTAAATATTATATATTTTACAAAGCAGTAAATGCACCTAAACAGGACCTGAAGTGACATATGTACCTAAATGATATAAAAGACATAATATACACTAACTGACAAAAGTATTGTTGTTATCCCAGTTGTAAGAGCAACAAATAAAGTGGCAGAAGGTAGATTTGTCTGATGCAACATCTGTTGAACTGCATCCCAATCTTCACAAATACTGAAGACCTACTAGAACCTGCATGGATCCAAGATTTTCAGAGACATCAGTCAAGTTTGGTGTAGGAAAAAACCTGGTTTGATGTTACATAAAGTATGGGACCATGTGAGAGATCTGCAGAGTTGATGGCAATATCAACAGCCTGGGGTATCAAGGCATTTGTGCTGCCCTATACATTACAAACCCCTGGAGAGGGCAAGTTTTTTTTATCAGGATCACACTCCTTCTCATACTTCAGCCTCCACATCAAAGTTCCTGAAAGCAAAGAAGGTCAAGGTGCTTTAGGTTTGGCCAGCCCAGTCACCAAGCATGAACATTATTGAGCATGTCTGGGGTAAGATGAAGGAGGCATTGAGATGAATCCAAATAATCTTGATGAACTCTGGGAGAACTGCAAGAATGATTTCTTTGTCATTCCAGATGACTTTATTATTTGAGTCTTGTAGAGATGCACGGATGCAGACCTGACTTTATATTCTATACTGTACATTATTTCTGTTAAGTGACAAGACTTTTGTCTAAGCAAAGCCAGACCTTGCTGTCCTAATTAAATAATTAAAAATCAAAACATGATCATATTTTATTTTGATAAGAGGTCTTTGCCTTTCATACAAGCCATATCTGATACCAAACGATCAACTAGAATATGTAATCAGCCAATCACACAACAGCACTGTTAACGTTTTTTGTTAATTACACAGTATCTAACTAATATAACTGACAGTTATATGGAATGTTACTGTATTGTAAAGTTGCGTTGTGAAAATGACTGTATATTTTACGGCAAAGATATACATACAACTATAATACAAATAAATGTAAATACAGTAATTCTACTGTTTTTGATTTTTATAGTAAGTTGCTGGTGAACTTACTGTAGATACTGTAGATTCTACATTCGAGCATGCGAAATTAGGTCGAATGATGGTATGAAAATTGGCAGGATAAAACAAGATTATGCAATACTGATCAAAAGAGAGATTGGTCCATATTTAAAATTTCTGTAAAGTCTGTAAAGTTGATCCTCTACTTGTCTCAAGGATTGACATGACATTGGCATGGCACTTTGGAACACAGCAGCATGCAAAACTTGTCACACAAGCTTGCATTTTTAGTTTGAATGGAAGTCAATGGGGCAAAAAGTGCAGTGTGACCATGACTTAACTTTAACTTTGCCTCTTTAACTTAACTTAACTTAACTTACGAAGTTTCAAGTATGCCTGGTATGACCTTGATTAGATGGTTCAGGTGTGGTTATTTAGGATAGGAGCTAAAATATGCTGGCATCATTGTTGGTGCCAGACTGGTCTGCATATTTCAGCAAACTATGATCTACTGGGAATTTCATGTGCCACCATATCTAGAATTTACAATGTGAAAACACAGAAAATGGAAGTATCCACTGAGAGGCAGCTCTGTGAAGCATATTGAGTAACTTTTTAGTGATGGTAGAAAGACTATTACAAAGTCCAATACCAGTTCTATTCCTTAACTTTTATGTTGTCTCGATTCTCTTTTTGTTGGAGAGCAAGGGAAGGAACCAGATAACCATTCAAATAAAGATTTTTTTTTAACCTTACTTTGAACAAAGGAGTATTCATTCATTCATTCATTCATTCATTCATTCATTCATTCATTTTCTTTTTGGCTTAGCCTCTTTATTAATCAGGGGTCACCATTAATCAGATGGAATGAACCACCAGCTTATCCAGCATATGTTTTACTCAGCGGATCCCCTTCCAGCTGCAACCCAGTACTGGGAAAGACTCATACACACTTTCTTACATTCACACACATACACTACGAACAATTTTACCTATAGCGCATGTGTTTGGACTACTGGGTAAACCGGAGCACCCGGAGGAAACCCACACGAACATGGGGAGAACATGCAAACTCCACACAGAATGCCAATTGACCCAGCCGGATCTCAAACCAGCAACCTTCTTGCTGTGAGGCGATCATTCTACCCACTGTGCCACCATGCTGCCCACAAAGGAGTATTAATTTGCTAATTATTTACAGCACATCTGGTATCAAAGCATAACATTAAAAGGTTTTTTTTAAAAAATAAGTCATTCATTACTTACCCTTAAAAGTAAACTTTACTTATGCCATTCCACTTGCGACTGTAAAGAGGACTTTGTTCGTTTTCGTCTTCTCATCAGCTACATCAGATTCCTTCTCCACATCCATATTGACTACAAGCAATATGATGCTTACGTGTTCACTGCTAACTCTAATGGTGATACATCGTACTGTCTGTACTAAAATGCATTCTGATGACCTGATAGTGAAGAGAAAATATCATAGAACAAAGTCATTTTCATGACTTTGAACGGTTTTCTTAGAGCTTTAAATGATAACAGTTGAACCCTAGAAGTCACATGGTATGTTTGGATGAACTAACCCTTTAATTACTCAGTTGTTTTCTAGTGGTTATGTCCAGGAATACATAAACATGATGTGCTAACAATCACTATACTTTGCTTTGACGTAATCCCACCTATTACTCTGACATATGTTTTACACAGTGGATGCCCTTCCAGCCGTAACCAGCACTAAGAGTACAACCTTCAGTGCTGGGTAACACCCACACACTCTTCCATTCTCACACTATGGCCAGTTTAGTTTGTCAAAATAACCTACATCACATGTCTTTGGACCCACAGAAAACCCACGCAGACACAAGGAGAACATGAAAATTCTACACAGAGTGGCCTCCTGGTCTAGGACTGTGACGCCCAGTTTAGACATGTAAGAACGGGTTTTAAACCACAGCGGTTCGAACTGTAGTTCTGCCGAGTGACTAAAAAGTGATCAGCATGATGGTAAAAAACTGTACATTTCTAGTCAAACCCTTCTTCTGCAATCTTATACCAAAAACGGAAATAAGGGCAATATTAATAGCTATAAATGTGGGAGAGCGTTGATATTATGTGATTGTATTGTATTGCAATATGGAACAATTAAGTGTTGATGTTAAATCAAAAGTAATTCACAAATACTTGAAAATGAAATAATTTACTGACAATAATTCTCTATGGTTACAGCTGAATTAATAACAAAATACTGTATAAAATGATAAAATATGAAATGATAAAACATATGGTATAAATTGTACCCAGCTGAAATGTAAAATGAAAGTTACCAGAGGTAGAAGGAGAGACACGGAGGGAGGGAGAGAGAGACAAAGAGAGCAGGCCCAAAAGCCTGATTGCAGTAGAGTCAGAGAAGATAGACTCCAGAGAAGGAGAGGAGCAGAACAGGAGAGAACCAGGCCAGGAAAAGAGAGGGCAGGAAAAGAGAGAGAGCCAGAGTTTACCACCTATTTTGTATCTTTCTTGACCATGTGATCACCAATGCTGAGACATTCAAACTGACCAATCAACACATGACCACATCATAAAACCCCCAAAGTCCACACAACAGGCCCTGATCTTATCAGTTTCTGCCTTTGTAATCCGTATGAACCTTTTTGAGTCAAAAAGACATGTTTTGTCATATAAACAAATGCATTTGATAATTTAGCCTCTTACAGACACTTCACTATTTATTTCTTGCCTATATGATGTATGATTATGTGTAATAATGTAGTAGCATGTCCCATTTCTTATTGAAATATTTAACTCTTTCGTCTAGGGTTAGGCAAAGAGGTATACAGTAGAAATGTGATTGGGCCTAATTGTAATATTTTTACTCTTTTCTTTTCTGTTTTAAAGTGGTAAGGAGAAGAGGTAGGCATAGTTTTTCAGGTAAGCAAAGAGATGTACAATAGAAATGTGACTAGGCCTAATTCAAATAACCCCTTGCTACAAATGAGGGCTGCAGATAAGCATTGTCAATGTCAGTTGTTGTGAATGAAAGCACCACATTTTTTACAATGGCAGCAGCTTTGAAAGGCACTAAGTGTCTGTTTTATGCAAAACAGACACTTAGAGTCTACAATATTCACCTTATTCTCTGTGTACAAGCGGGCGTAGCCTTGGCTCAAGACTTCTGATCTCATTCACTTTCATTCATTTTTAAACATTAAACACAGCTTGTTTTGCTGCCTGATGTTGCAAACTGATATTTACTTATTATTTTATTCTGCTTTGTCTGTTTAGTCATGCAAACACTTGTTTGTAGAGCTAGTAGTTTGACTGTTTTCTGCCGTTTATTATTCCCAGTAATTTCTTTCATAGGCAACTGAATTGGAAGTTCTAATACAATAGCAAAAATTAGCACACTTGCACATTGAAGAATAAGGTCAATACAAAACCTCCAGAATATACAATAAAAAATTTGAAAAGGTTGACATCTCAAATTCTGCTGCAGCATTTGTATGGCTCAGAATGTGGATAAAAAACATGAAAGCATGTATCCATCATTAGCTGCTTTTCCACTATCGTGCTGAATCGTTCTTTAAACAGAACTGTTCCATTCCGTGCCAAACCGGGCCAGACAGCACGGATACGGTTTCATTTTCCACTGTCGTGCTGCGACAAAGCTCTTTAAAACATTACACAAACCGCATCAGTAGTTGCCTTGGTAACGCAATGTAAACGGCTCCCTTTGTTCAATTAAATAAGAGCCGAAACTAGTTTTTTTTTTTTTCATAAAAGCGAAAGCAACCATGTGACTAAACACTGTTATGCCGCTCTATCAAATAGGTGCTAAATATAGGTACATGCACCCTTATTTATCTATACGTTGCGCAGCTCTGGCTAAATTTATTTGGAGGGAAAATTACCAAAATGTACCGTGATGATTGAAAATAATTGGAGGGGAAATAAATAGTATTTAAAATCTCTGAACATAACAGAAAAATAAACAATGATAAGACAACAATAATAGTGCATTTGCATTATAGTGGCAAATATAATTTTGGACAGGCCTTGTGAAAGGTAAGCGGGCACTTTCACTTATAAAAACACAGCTCATAAATTATTTCATTTTTAACAATTAATTAAATTAGACTGCAAAAGTTGATAATGATATAAAATATATTACATTTTTTGTTTTACTATTCAAACATTAAATAACGAATGCAGCAAGTGAAATAAAAACGAATATGAAACACATATATAGCAGGATTTAAAGCATATAAAGCACTATTATATTTAGCAAAATGCTGCTCTGTTATCTTTTTATTTTGATCATTTTATTTTTATTATTATAATTATTTTTTGTGTTCATAATTAACTAACAAGCTGTAGGCGAATTATTACTAGACGTTTTAGAAAATATTTGCGTAGCTATATTAAAGATCACCAAGAACAAAAAAAACAAAAACACAGAAACATGTTACATGCCTCATAAATGTCATATAACTTATGTATAACTGAATCATTTAATTGCCTAAAGCTGAAATGATAAAAATTGCTCATTTTATTTTTATCAAACATTTGTCAAAACGTATTGATATTTTTTGAGTAAAAGCAATACTGACATTTAAGAATCCATATTTATTTAATTCATTCATTCTTTTGACTTGTTTATTAGTGCATATGCTATAATATAAATCATACAACAGTACCTTGGACAGTTACAGTGCCGCTCCGTAAAGCTTTCAAGCAAAGTCTTTTGGACGGCCGACATTACAACACGCTGTCCTTCAGGTGGTCTCGCCGGTATTAACAAGCTGTCCTGGCTTTGAATTAAAAAGTGCAATTATTTCCTCGTTGTTAAAAGAGTCTGCAAGTTCGTGTTCCATGGATATGGTGATGTTGTTGTGGAATTTGGACATCGACGATGCGAAGCGTGACTTTATTCGCTTTATTCGATGCGCAGCAGGAAAAAAAAGTCAGCAGCGCAGGTCGCTGACATGTCTCTCCCGGATCAGAGCAAGTTTTGTGCTGTGAAATACAGCGCTGCGTGCAATAAACTCACATTCAGGCAGGCGAAGTAGGTTTGTATTTAAGTCAATGAAATAATAACTTTAATGAATAAAATATCTTCGTAAGAATGTGATGAGTTATTCACTTCTCTGCCAGATAGGCTATATATACTGCTCTATGGTTTAAAACCCTTTTCAAACTGTATCGTTTAGACCTGGATCATTATTTTATATTGAATGTACTGTAGTTTATTGAGGATGTCTGATGACTAGCACGCTTCTGCTGAGCCAGCTGTGGTAGCTTAGCAAACGAGTCGCGACGTCAACACACAGAATCTGTCAGCAGAGTTCAGCACGGTTGTCTAACCGTGCCGAGAATTCCTGGCCGAGAACGGTTTGTAATCGTGCCGCGCCGTTCCAGGCTCAGTGGAGAAACAACCGTAACCGTACCGAAGTGTTCTTAGAACGGTTTGGCACGATAGTGGAAAAGCAGCTAATGTTTGTATCAACAAAAACGGTTTGTGTTAACAGTGTTATAGATTTTCTTGTACCAGGTAATCATTAACTACTGTACGTTTACATTGACATGAGTAATCAAATTATTTGCTTTAATCTAATTAAGAGAACAATTAGCCTAAAGTGTTTACATGAGTTGCTTTATAAGTGTTACTTTCATGATCCTGTTTTACATGTTATAGCTCACAATTTGATTATCTTCATATGCGTCACCACGCTATCCGCATTTCTTCTGGAGTTTTATGTAATTTCAGGTTGGTTGTTTTTAATTTGTCGACTTTAACTGCAATTGGGCACTTTCACTTTCATTTACAAACATTTCATGCACGCCCTCCGTGACAAACAATATATTAGATGCAATTATGAACTGCTGGAAGAGTTATGTTTTAATGAGAGTTCTTACCGCATACCGAACAGAAAAAAAAAAACTGCATTTCACGAATCAGGTGTCTGTGGTCTTCACTGACTATGTAGAGGCAAAGTGTCAAACAGTGTGTGGACTATCCTATCCCAAAACACGGCAAAAAGTACTACATGACGGTAATAGTTCGATTAAGGTGTTTACATGTCTGTAATGCACTTCAATAACACGACTAAAATCAGCATACTCAACACGTCTTAATTTGATTTCACTTTAATTCGATTATGACCTTAATCTGATTAAATTAATCAAAAATCGCTGTTTACATGGTTAACTCCTAATCAGAGTATTGTCTTAATCGCATTAAAATTGAATTGTTGGTGTCCATGTAAACGTAGTCACTGTTGAAACATTGCATCCAGTATCGCTTGCTAACCTTTATCCCTTTATGGCTTTAGTGTAAGGGTCACCCTAAAGGGCCGGTGTCCTGCAGATTTTAGCTCCAACTTTAAACAAACACACCCAAAAAAGCTAATAAAGGCCTTACTAGGTATATTTGAAGCTTCCCAGCAGTGAATCTAGGACCAAGTTTGTTAACACCTGTTTTAGTGTACTCATCTTGTGATAGCTACATGTCCAAAAGGTCAGCTTTCTTGAACATGGCAGTGAGTTAACTATATTCAAATGGCCTTCACAGTCACCAAATCTCAGACCAATAACCATTTTCGGGATGTGGTGGAACTGGAGATTTGCATCGTGTGTGTTGCCAGCAAATCTGTAGCATCTGCATGATGCTTTCATGTGAAAATCTCTGAGGAATATTTCTAGTATTCTAGTACCATGTTTTCCCATGCTAAAATGTTTCTTGTTGATTCTCATGCTCAAAAAGCTAACTGTTCCCATGTAGCATTACTGTACCACTCACTGTCATTTCATTCATTAATTATCACTGAGCTCACATTGAAACATTGGAAATGAAGGTCACTATGTGCCTGCAGCTCTTTGCCATTTTGAACATCCATTAACCTCAAAGCAGATGAATAGAAAATTAATATGCTAATGAACCGCAAATACTAGCGGAACAACAAACAATGAAGGTCATGAGATCTGTTTTCTTAAACATCTGGATACTATCATCCAGATGAATATTTATGAAAATCATCTTTTTCTATATATGATTAAAAAATGTCAATGTTGTATACAGTTTGAGAAACCAAATGAGACCCTAAACCCAGGGCTTCTGGTAGTTACAAGACTGGGAAAGTAAACTAAAGGAGGTTAGGGTTTTCATCTGGATCTCAAACTCTGGAATAATTGTCCTGATAATGTTCGGGGCTCAGACTTTCTAAATAAAAGACTTATCTTTTTTAGTAAAGCATATACACAATGTATCACATAACTGTAGGATACAGTTAAATGCATATTTTCAAATGCATTCTTCCACATTGATTTTAATATCTCCACATCCATCCATCCATTCATTCATTCATTCATTTTCTTCCGCTTTTCTGGGGCCGGGTCACAGGGGCAAAAGTTTTAGGAGACAATGCCAAACTTCCCTCTCCCCAGACACTTCATCCAGCTCCTCCGGGGGGGATCCCGAAACATACACAGGCCAGCCAAGAGATAGTCCCTACAGAGTGTCCTTGGACTTTCCCGAGGCCTGCTCCCAGTGGGACATGCTTGGAACACCCCCCTTGGTAGGCATTCAGAAGGCATCCGAAACAGATGCCCGAGCCACCTCAGCTGACTTCTCTCAATGTGACAGAGCAGCGGCTCTACTCTGAGCTCCTCCTAGGTGACAGAGCTCTGATTTTAGGGGTGTCAAAATTAATTGTTTCTTCGGTGCACCGCGATGCAGACACGGAAAATTCTGTATTGGTTCAGTAATAATCATTACCGGTTATTAAGTACTCACGTCATTTATCACATATGCGCTCTGTCGCGAGGGAGGCGATCGCGAAAATTTACAACGCTCCAATGACACACAAAATAAACACATTTGACCTGCTGGCATGACTTTTCCTCTCCTCTCTGCTGTTTTACAGCGATACTTCTGAATACAGACACAATCGCGTGCCTGCAGAGTTTTCTCCACCGTGTCTATCATGGATCATCTGTGATTGCCGCTGCCGCCTGGCGCTTATCAGTGTAACTCATCTGTGAAGAGCGCAGCATGCAAGAGCCAATCGCAACCGTTGTTGTTGAGGGTGTGACCAATCAAAGGGGTGTAAGAGAACTAGACAAGTTGAAAACGAGCAGGATATTTATATTTGTTTATATCAATTGCTATAAATGCTTGTGTTGTTTAAAGGTACAGTTTATTTTAATGACTGTTTGTATTAAATGACAAAATTGTATTACAAATAGTATATAAATATAAATATATTCATACATTTTAATACAAGAATTGCTGCTGTGAAAAAATATATAAAACTGTATGAAAGCACCGTCAATGCACAGTGATGCACCGAAATATCGAACTGAACCGAATCGATGGCATGATAATCGTAAACGAACCGAACCATGAGACCAGTGTAGGTTCACAGCTCTATCCTATTGTTTCCGATATCTTGTCCTTTTTATGATGACCCAAAACTCATGACCATAGGTGAGAGTAGGAACGTAGATTGACCAGTAAATTGAGAGCGTTGCCATTCGACTCAGCTCCTTCTTTATCACAATGGACCGATACATCGGCCGCATTACTGCTGCCGCTGCACCAATTCGCCTGACAATCTCCCATTCCACCCTTCCCTCACTCTTGATCAAAACCCCAAGATAATATAAAATGAATATTTCTACAGCTATGCACATTTTTCTTTCCCTTGCTCTCTATTTCTACCTCTGGATGCCCATCCAGAGGCCTCTAGAGTTTGTTCTGCACAACTCGATCAGATCCAAAACCTGTGAAGAAGTGATGCAAACCCTACAAGTACTTGAAGAGACGATGCTAACCCTCGAACTTTGAAGACAACACAAAATCTCAAGCAATACACAAACACACTTCACTGAAAATGTATTTTTACGCATAAACATCACCTTTTTGGAAGGGACAGTGTGTCTTGTATAACTGTAGTGTACCTACTCTATATACAACTCCTTAACTTTTCAGATTTTGACTGTTACAGTATAATAAGGTGAGTCTTTTGTGAATCTGTTTTGGAGCGATAATTATTGCGAAAAGCACTATACAAGTAAAGTTGAATTGTACAGCGCAGGAATGTTTCATCAATGACATGCACCTCGCTCATGGGAGCTGTAGAGAAAGTAATTTTTCATACACCTGCCACAGTTTCAAGTGTCAACACGGGAGGGGGAAAAAGAAATCTGCTTGACATTTCCTTTCTGTCTCCTAAGCAACCTTCCTGAGCAGGCAGTCTTCAGAAGGTGAATACCCCTGGGAACAGAACACGCTGCTTTCTCCTTCTCTCCGCCATATGCTTGGAATAGAACTGCTGCTTGTCTCTCTATCCAACTGCTACCTGTGTTTGTCTTCCCTGCTGTGCATGTGCATCTGAACAGCTTGATTTGTTACAAACCAAGCTGTTATGTTAGAATGTTTGCATTTTATTAGCACAGGAATCTTGATCAAGTTAGACTTTTGTTTTGCACTGTGGTTTTAAAGCTTGACCATCGGTATGGCGATTTCTTATTTCTTTTTATTTACCCACTGTTTTTTCATCGGAAATGTGTATATATTTGGTTTTGGAGATATAATTGTTTTTATAAACGGATGCAAATTATACATTGACGATCGATTTGGGAGTCAGGTTTTCTGTTATGTTCTATAATATGCCTCAGTGAACCAAAGTTACATATTTAATTCATTTAAAAAATGTAATTTATTAATAAAACTTTAGTTTTTTTGTTTTGAGGGATATTGAGTGGTTCTCGATGACATTTGTGATATTAAACAAATGGTAACAGGTTTGCATTCCTGCACCTATTAATGGATGACCATGAAAGACTTGGTGCTCTTAGAACGATTCTAAGGGCCCACGCCCCAAAGTTTACTTTAATTGTCAACACCACCCAGCCCCACCTGGTCTTCACTTTCGTTTGCGACCTATTCCCCCACCCAACTTACATCTTATTTTAATGTACTTCAGGAGGGATCAAGCATTAATTACCCCCTTTACAACCCCCCTGTTATTTGCACCCTGTATATACAGTTGAAGTCAAAATTATTTGCCCCTTTCGATTTTTTTTCTTATTTTTTTAATATTTTCCAAAAGGACTTTTAACAGAGCAAGGACATTTTCACAATATGTCTGATAATATTTTTTCTTCAGGAGAAAGTCTTATTTGTTTTATTTCGGCAAGAATAAAAGCAGTTTTGAGTTTTTTATTAACCATTTTAGGGACAAAATTATTAGCCCCTTTAAGCTATATTTTTTCTTGATAATCTACAGAACAAACCATCATTATACAATAACTTGCCTAATTACCCTAACCTGAATAGTTAAATTAATTAACCTAGTTAAGCCTTTGAATGTCACTTTAAGCTGTATAGAAGTGTCTTGAAAAATAGTAAAATATTATTTACAGTCATCATGGTAAAGATAAAATCAATCAGTTATTAGAAATGAGTTATTAAAACTATTATATTTAGAAATGTGTGGTAAAAATCTTCTCTCCGTTAAACAGAAATTAGGGATAAAATAAACAAGCGGTCTAATAATTTAGGGGGGCTAATAATTCTGACTTCAACTGTAAATGCTGCTGCATTAACACATCTCAAAATATTATATTTAATGTTCTGCAAAAGACATAAAGGTTTGAAATTGGTGTTAATTTTAATGATGACAGAAAATATGTTTATCCAAAGGTAAAAACTTAAAAGCAATAAAAAATATACTTTTGGTTGTCACGATTTTTTTTCTGAGAAACGCCTTTCCTTCATATGTATTTGTTTGATGCTTGTTTATATGTAGCTGTAAATTACTCTTGTATGTACAATGTTTCTGTCTCAATAAAAACCATTAAAATGATTTAAATGAGCCCCTATAATGGGTTTTTGAAAATGATCTTCCATGCAGTGTGTAACAGCATTAAGTGAATAACAACATTCAGCTGAGGTTTACATCTAAAAGTGCACTGTGCTTAAAACCATTGATGCTTTAGCGAAATAGTTGACTCAGAGTCAAATAAACGAATCGAGTTGGGTTCGGATCTTTTGCTTGAACGCATCGACATCAACACGGTACATCACCAAATATGTAGTTCTAGTTCCGGAAAAATGTGAACGTGCTTTCACTTGAGCCACAAGCGTAGGCGCGGGGGATCACAGGACTGATTCGACTGAGGGGAATAAAGGGTTTATTTTTACAACAATACCACAGTATAGCCAAGTTAGTGCTTTGTTTTTTTCCTGACATTTTTCTGACGTTTAATACAATAACCTACGCTGTAACGCGGGATTTGCTAGCCGCTTGCTATTAAAGGATTAGCAGAGGCTATGAGACTTTGTCAGACTTTGACAGGGACTTTTTCAGTGACTTTACAGTTCATTTAGACCAGTTTTTCTTCCTTTTAACATGTACGTGTAATTAGCATAGTTTTCTCGTTTTGAGTTGATTGTGTGGTATAAGTTGTGATCATCCCGCGCGGCTTGTAATCACATATCGATTATAGATTCGTGCTTGTGATGCATCTTTCAAGTTAAATCTTTATAGGGCTTTTCACATATCTACTCCAAGCTTCATTAGAAACGAGATGCGTGCTTCTTCCTTTACCGATATAAATGCGTTTCTGAACTCACAACCCTCAGTTGTTTGCCTTTGCTATGGCCACCATCAGCTGTTTTTCAGACGCACGTCCACTTTCAAAATAGTTTACTATTTGTGTGGGTTAATACTGAATGTGTGTCACTGTTATTACTTGAGGTTAGGGTTAAGAGTAGAGTAATAAGCTGGTGTAAAAAACACATTGCTTTATTGCATCCCTGCATTGGGCTCTCACATCCTGCTACTTCATGCTGTAGCTGTGATGGGCATTTTTCTCAGTCTCGTGCTGATTGCAGTCAACCAATAGCAATAGACTGGGCCATCAGTCCAATCAGTGCAGTTAAGCTTCACGCTAAGGAGGGCTTTGGGAACAAATGAATCACTAAACGATTCATATGGGAGTCGTTGTGATAATTAGGTAAAAATAAGTGAAGTTTATTCATAAACTAATTTCGAGAGGAGCACGTGATTATGATTGAACACGGCTGGTCCTGCATTAGCATGCTTGATCCACCAATCAGGCCATTCCTAACCACTATAAAGAGCCAGGGTTTTCTCACTACAGTCATCTTCGATTTGAAGAATACACTGCTCTGCATCAAATGCTACTGCTACTGCTACTGCTACTGCTACTGCTACTGCTACTGCTACTGCTACTGCTACTGCTACTGCTACTGCAGCTACATCAACTTCTCCAGCTACAACTTCTCCAGCAACAACATCAACTTCTCCAGCTACATCAACTTCTCCAACAACAACAACTTCTCCAGCTACATCAACTTCTCCAACAACAACTTCTCCAGCTACATCAACTTCTCCAACAACAACTTCTCCAGCTACATCAACTTATCCATCAACTTCTCCAGCTACATCAACTTCTCCAACAACAACAACTTCTCCAGCTACATCAACTTCTCCAACAACAACTTCTCCAGCTACATCAACTTCTCCAACAACAACTTCTCCAGCTACATCAACTTATCCATCAACTTCTCCAGCTACATCAACTTCTCCAGCTACACCAACTTATCCAACTACAACTTCTCAACCTTCTACTTCAACTGCCTCACACAATGCAATCTCTGTGTCTTCAACCCAATTCTCCAACAAAATCACAGTAAAAACTCGATCACCATCCATGAACTTTGCCTAAACTCTCAATGCCTGCGATTCAAGCTGAACTCTCTTCTAGGGGTGCACCAGCGGTAACATACATGACACTTTTTAAGGGGAAGCCTCACAAACTACAACTAAGATTAAACATCCATCTTTAAAGGATGATTCTAGCGTGAATAGAATGACTCACCTCTCAATCAAGGTTGTAGACAATCCAATCCTTAAAACATCAGTCCACAACTTATGCATACATTGATAAACATCCATGTTAATCCTCCAAACTAGTCGCTGTGGTGCATTCAATAGAGTAGCGTCTCCAATCATAACACTAGTTCTCTGGCAAACAAAATGGCCGCCAGCCTTTTTCTGCAACTTTGATTGACACTCCTTCGAGCCAATAGCTGAAAGGAGAAGCGTCACCATCCAATGAACTCTCAAAAATTTGAGATGGTCCCACCCTCTCTCATGACAAGCTCATGAATGATTATCATTACATTTACACAATTACTACTAAATGGTGACATTAATTTTAAGTTCAGGGTTTGATGTTGGCAGATGATAAATAAATAAATACATAAATAAATAATAAAGAAAATAAATAATTATAAAATGTAAAAAAAAAAAAAAAAAAAAAAAAAAACTGCCACATCTGATAGCAGTTTAACTTCTAAAAAGTTTACTCTGCTACTGAAAAACATTCAATGCATTAGGCATAGAAGTCCAATCGTAATATGCCCCAGTGACTCATGTCCATACACTTATAAGCCATAAGCTTATAATGGCAAGTTGGTTAGATGTGAAAACAGCAAAGAAACAAACTTCCTGCTTTGACTTCCACGAATGAGAGGAGGACATTTCTGACATGTCCGATGTTTCATCAATTGACTCTGCGTTAGATACAAACCAAGGGGTTTAAACTCCACTATAATTCCACCTACCCTGTCTTCAAGAGGTACATCAGGATCACTAGTCGAGCAGATTTCCCATTTAATATGCCATCCTTAGGAGGGACAAATGCCTACCTCTACTATCTTTGCTCGTTGCGACAATGAGGCTTCGTACCATGCATTAACAAAGGCACTTCCACACTTAGTTGCCCATGCTCTTATTAAGACGCCCCGCATGGTTATCAGCTAAAATAATTCATTGTGTTTGCCATACATGTACCATGTTGTAATGTCATTTCTGATTCTCTCTTGTTTTTCTCATTTCAGAGATCATGTCAGCTGGTTGCAGAAGCTGACCCTCATCCAACCTATTACACTCCACATCCATTTCTAAATACATTTACACTCTTTGCAAATGACACTTTTCCACTCACATAGCCCACACCCTCGATGCCATATTCACACTAGCCTTTATAATTTAAGTCTTCTGAACTAAGTATGACATTTCAATCCAACGATACACCTAACCATATCTGATCTATCTTCGCAGGATGAAGGGATGCAGGATGATATCCGTTCCCCCACACACCTGTTCTAAACAGGCCCGGATTGGCTAATCGGGAGGACCGGGAGAATTCCCGGTGGGCCGGTCTGTTTTTTTTTTGGCCGCGAGGGCCGGTGTCCCTAGCTCCAGAATCTGTTGCTCTCAGCAGTGACACTTTTTTAATTCATTTACTTGACCACAGCTTTTTATTCATTATTTTACCACAACTTTTCTCTTTTGTTGTGGTCGAGTGGTTGGCACGTTAGGTTAAGACGCTGCGGACCTGGGTTCGATCCTTGCTAGAGTAATTTAGTGTTTTCATTTTTTGATAAGACATATAATACTGTTAGGGTTGTAGAACATTTGAAGTTCTAAAGCAGCCGTTTTCTCAAAAAAAAAAAAAAAAAAAAAAAAAAAAAGACATGATAGTGCCATTAGAAACTGATTTGGAAATATTTATTTACTTATTTTAATATAGTCAGTCGTGAACTGAGGTGGGCCGGTCTGAGGCTTGAAACTCCAGAGCTGAAAAGGTGTCCCACTCCGGCCCTGGTTCTAAACCTCTTAGCATTTTTACACCACAGAAGAGCAATACCACCTCGGGGAAGCCCAGCCGATCCTCTCCAGCCAACTTCCACCATCATGCATTATTGGGTATGAAGTATGACTCTGTCATTTCCTTCCTATTTCCCTTCCTATTTAACATAGGAGCTCCTTCACTACCCTTCCCTGTTTTTCTAGCTTTAACTTTTTCTCTCCAAATTTAAACTATCCTATACTTCTATTCACTTTCATTCACCACAGCTCCGACCAATTCAGGGGTTGTCTTGAGTTTCAGTTGCTGCAACAGGAACGTTCTAAATGAGCTTGCATACACTTACAAATTTTCTAAATACCACTATCGTTGCACTCCCCGCACTAATACAGCAGTAAATGCTTCTGCAGGAGCACAAGTTGCCTCCATACTGGCCCACTACACCACTGCAGCCGCAGAAATGCTCCGCAGAGTTGCACACCCAAAGCACCACTGCTACCGCAGTGACCCTCTAGCATATGCCTTATTCACCTTCATCTTTACATATCACTAAAGGCAGTATTTAACGTCCCTGCGGGAGCACTCAAAACTTACTAATATCGACTGTTTAGGTGCTCCACTTAACTATACACCCCATTAACATCACTGCAACTGCAGTGACGCTCTAGCTGAGCCCCTTTTTCACTTTCATCTCTAAATATCACTGCTAATAGTACTTAGTATTTCCGTGTGAGACTCTAATACTGAGTACCACTGCACCTCTGCTCTTGCAGAGACGCTTTGCCGAGCCTTATTCTCCCTCTGCACCACTGCTGCAACAGTTAAGCTTTGCCTGAGCTGCAACTGCAGAGATGGCTGTTTAGCCTTAATTCTCTGCACCACTGATTTTATTGCACTTCTGTAACTGCAGAGAAGCTCTGCTGAGATTATTTTTTCCCCTGCACCAATGCTGCAGCAGTGACGCCCTGCCTGAACAGTCTTCCAACAACAGATATAAACTCTGTCATTGGTCCTCTAACACCTCTAAATCCTCAATTTGCCTCAGCCAATATTTCCTCAGAGAAGCCCAGCTGATTCTCGGTTGCAGACTTCAACCTAGTTTCCAAGCAGCACGACTCTGTCTGTTCTTCCTACTTTCTGTCTTAGTTGCATAGGACTCATTTTTACTAAACTTTCCTTTTTATTTTATTAAACTTCCCTTCTCTTTCTCTTCATAATTTTTTAATTTCACTTGCACTCATTCTCCGCAGCTCGGACTCCCACAGGGGTAGCCCCAAGCTCCCACTGCCACAGCAGTGAAGCTCTTTAAAAGCTCACATGTACACTTTTCAAAAAATTTTACCATTATCACACTCCGCCGCAATAATACAGCCGTAAAGGCGTAGCGGGAACTCGTATTGCTTCCATACTGACTACAATTACACCTCTACAGCAGCTCCACTTAATTACATTGCATTGTAGCATCAATTTATTCTCCATCACCACACTCCCCGCAACAATACAGCCATAAAGGCTTAGCGGGAACTCGTATTGCTTACATACTGACCACCATCACACCTTTACAGCAGCTCCACTTAATTACATTGCATTGTAGTATCAATTTATTTTCCATCACCACACTCCCCGCTATAATACAGCTGTAAAGGCTTAGCGGGAACATGTATTGCTTTCACACATATAATGCACCAGACTCTGAATACCTATGCACCCCTGCAGCCACAGAGTTGCTCTACTGTGTCTGATTTCTATCTGCTACACCGCTGTTAATCAGCTCTCCAAAGCGCACTTCCCTTTAGAAACTGACTTTCACCGCACCTCTGCAGCCGCAGAGACGCTCAGCCGAGCATCACTCCCCTCTACATCACTGCCGCAGCAGTGACGCTTAGCGAGCGCATATACACTTCCACTTAGCAATCCACTACTGATACACTCTCCAGCACTGCCAAAGCAGTTAAACGTCTCTGCGAAGGCGTATTTACCTTCCAGATACTGACTTCCATTGCACCTCTGCAGCAGCAGAGACGCTCAGCCGAGCATCATTTACATCCCCTGCACCACTGCTGCAGCAGTGACGCTCTGCTGGAGCTCATGCACACTTCCATTACACTTATACCACTTCTGTCACTCCCAGCACTGCTAAAGCAGTTAAAACGCTGCTGCAGAAGCGTATTCTTCCCCTTAGGACTGACTACCACCGCACCTCTGCAGTCGCAGAGACGCTCAGCCGAGCATCACTCCCCTCCACATCACTGCCGCAGCAGTGACGCTCAGCGAGCGCATATACACTTTCATTTAGCAACCCAATACTGATACACTCTCCAGCACTGCTAAAGCAGTTAAACGTCCCTGCGGAGGCGTATTTCCCTTACAAATACTGACTTCCATTGCACCTCTGCAGCAGCAGAGACGCTCAGCCGAGCATCATTTACATCCCCTGCACCACTGCTGCAGCAGTGACGCTCTGCTGGAGCTCATGCACACTTCCATTACACTTATACCACTTCTGTCACTCCCAGCACTGCTAAAGCAGTTAAAACGCTGCTGCAGAAGCGTATTCTTCCCCTTAGTACTGACTACCATCGCACCTCTGCAGTCGCAGAGACGCTCAGCCGAGCTTCATCCCCCCTGCACCACTGCTGCAGCAGTGTCGCTCCACCGGAGCTCACGCACACTACCATTTATCCATACCACTACTGACACACTCCCCATTGGACTGCCAAAGCGGTTAATCAGTTAACCGCTTCTCATCTGCAGCTACAGCTCCGCAGAACCTTACAGCTTTATTTTCCATCACTACTATACTAAACCTTTACGAAACTCACCACATATGTTTTAAACCTTTACACTTACCCCACTCACTCTCCCGCTGGTCCTTACAATTAACAGAACCAGGGAGCACACATAGTCATACATAAGCACTTTCAGTTAATTTTTACACCCACACCAGTCTCTGTTGCTCCTCCAAGCTATTTCTGTATCACTTTTCAGCAGCCGGATATGGCATTAATCTCCTGTGCCTTTTGGGGGGTTCTTCAAATACGCGGCTGCTGTCCCGAGCGGAGCATTTTGGGGAGTTGTCGAGATCTACCTGAGCTCGAGGCTCCCCTCTCTTCCTCCAAACGGGAGGGAGCCCAGGGCTCAAGAACCTTCGAGCTCAGGGCTCTCTCCCGGGACAGCATGCCAAACTTGCTTATAATCAATCATCAGCTAAGTGTGAACTCTTGAAGTGAAGTTTATTCATAAACTAATTTCGAGAGGAGCACGTGATTATGATTGAACACGGCTGGTCCTGCATTAGCATGCTTGATCCACCAATCAGGCCATTCCTAACCACTATAAAGAGCCAGGGTTTTCTCACTACAGTCATCTTCGATTTGAAGAATCCCCCCTTCCACCCCTACCTTTTCACCTTTCCCTCCATAGGGCAGCACGGTGGCTCAGTGACTAGCACTGTCGCCTCACAGCAAGAACGTCACCGGTTCTAGTTCCTTAACAGGCCGGTGGTCGTTTCTGTGTGTAGTTTGCATGTTCTTCCCGTGCTTGCGTGGGTTTTCCCCGGGTTCTCCGGTTTCCTCCCACATTCCAAAAACATGTACAACAAGTTAATCGTTAAATCTAAATTTCAATACAGGTAATCTAATAATGCAGCATATCTTTTAATAGCCTTCAATCTTAATCTTTAGCTATTATAAAAAGGGGAGTTGTCGAGATCTACCTGAGCTCGAGGCTCCCCTCTCTTCCTCCAAACGGGAGGGAGCCCAGGGCTCAAGAACCTTCGAGCTCAGGGCTCTCTCCCGGGACAGCATGCCAAACTTGCTTATAATCAATCATCAGCTAAGTGTGAACTCTTGAAATGCATATTATAAAACAATGAAAGTGTTTTTTGACCTTGCACACATATCAGCCTGTTGTCAGAGACCCCTAAAACCAAAATATGACCTTTTTTAATGCAAAATAGGGGCCTTTTAACATGCCTGTTTCTGGTGTACTGTGTTAATATGCAAATATAGGCAGTTTTAATCGACTAATTTTTTGGGACAATTTTCACAAATAGTTTGATAGGGTATGTGCACTTGGACATGGCATTTAGGATCTGATTTCTTTAAAAAACAGCAATCTTCACTGCCTGGATGAGATATGAAATAATCAGGCTAAACAAGAAGCCTTGCATTAAATTCTGTTTTTCCGCACCATGTCTTTAAAATACGGAAATTAATTTTACCCTGGTATTTTCAATAGAGTTTCTGCACTAGCCTACTGCTAATGATGGCACCTACTGTCTTTTGTCTCGTTTTATGCTTTAATACCCAAATGGATGCTTAAGTATAGTTAACTGACTATATTTGAATTACATTACAGCATCAATGAAATTGAAAATAGCCACATAAACCTTTCACTGAAAGTTCATCATTGGCTGAAAAGCACTAGCCGTGCACATCGCGAGTTGGACTGAAAAAAAAAACCTTCCTTTGTGAATGTCAGAGTGTTTAGCTTTTTTTGTTTGTTTGTTTTTGTATATGTGTGTGCAAGCTCTTTTATTTTAAAATAGCATGTTCCCCTAATCAGTGGCGCAGTAGGTAGTGCTGTCGCCTCACAGCAAGAAGGTCACCTGGGTCCCTGGTTCAAACCTCGGCTCAGTTGGCATTTCTGTGTGGAGTTTGCATGTTCTCCCTGCGTTCGCGTGGGTTTCCTCCAGGTGCTACGGTTTCCCCCACAGTCCAAAGACATGCGGTACAGGTGAACTGTGTAAGCTAAATTGTCCATAGTGTGTGTGTGTGTGTGTGTGTGTGTGTGTGTGTGTGTGTGTGTGGATGTTTCCCAGAGATGGGTTGCGACTGGAAGGGCATCCGCTGCGTAAAAACTTGCTGGATAAGTTGGCGGTTCATTCTGCTGTGGCGACCGCAGATTAATAAAGGGACTAATCCGACAATAAAATGAATGAATGAATGAATGAAAGTTCCCCTTAATTAGTTTGTTTAAGAAAAGTTATGTAATTTTCACCTTGTTCTTGACATGTTGAGAAACAGTTTTTTATTTTGGCACTAATTTCTAATGTGTGAACTCTTTCTGGGAATTACTGTTGCAGTTTTCTTGGCAAACACACCATGACAACTTTAAATGTGCAGAAGAGTATTTGATATTCATGTGACCGCTTACTGCGTCTAGTCTTGTATTTCCTGTCATCAGTGGGATCCTGAGGGAAGCTAGTGGAGAGAGGTGTGAAGACTTTGGCAGAGTCTGTGTCACAGACGGACTCTCATTAGAAGAGGGAACATCAACACCAGAGACTGACATGTACAGTAAGGTGTCACAGACTCCTCGTGGAGGGTGTAGAACGAACTGCACGGCTGTGGATACCACAGTAATCTCTTTGGAAAGTTTGACTCATGGTTAAGACTCATCTCACACAGTGGTTTTCACAAAAACAAAGATTAAACTACAGCCTACAATTATAGTGATGGGTAGTTTGGATTATTTGGATGAAATAAAACGCTATTTATTGATAACACATACAGGCAATTCACAAACAAACACAAATGGTTATATCTTGAATAAGACAGAAGTGATAAGAGACAGTAAATACAAACAAATTCATTGGTTATCTGGGTCTCCAGGCTAGGCTTTTTAGGTTAGCTCCTCAGGTAGTTCACTGGTTAATGCTTCACATCTCCACAAATTAAAGTTTCACAGTCTGTCCTGCACCAATAACTAACAAAAAAATCAGTTCATCATTCTTGATTCTTCGCATTTCAAGTCATCTGTTCGGCAGTAGTAGGTTATAGGGAAACTGTATATTTCCCAGCCTTTCTGGGAGAATATCAGCATTATATCAGCATTATATCAGAGAATATTAGCTTTATGACTGGCCAGATTGCCTATCAGTCAAACTGCCTGCGTAAACGCACTGGAACTTTTCATTTTCAGTAAGCCAGCTCAGCTGCTTCCGGTAAACTGTCATGCCATTACAAAATTGTCACTTTAAAGGGTTACGAAACCCTCAAGTACTTTTTTGGAGATTTTAATAGATTTTGTGAGTGTTGAGCATCAGTTAAGACAATGTTAGCACCTGTAAACTTTAATTGTGGGAAAAACTGAAAAATTTTGAGCTTTTGTCAGCTAATTTCAGCTTTGGGGTTTAAAATGATTTTTGGGGCGGGATCAAAATCTGCGACCTAAAGCAAATCTGCAAGTGCCAAGATGACACGTCGGTTTCTCATTATTATTCATAGCTGAGTTTTCCTATCCTGTGAGAAGAGCCTGACTTAATTATTCATAACTGCACATGCTTTCTGAAGGCAAGACAGACCTGCCAGTGCCAAGCTGTGTGACACATTGATGACTGGGTGAGACCGTGTCCACGGACCCACAGCACACAGTATTTAGTTGTTCATGAAGGGTCGAATGTGTTTGTTTCCATGATCCATACAGCAAGGGCCGATATAGTAAAGCTGTTTGTGTGCAGCAAGCATTTTTGTCGGGGGAGCAGTACGAGAATTGGAGAATGGCGGTTGTTGTCTTTTGTCAGGAGTTTGTTCACATTTAGACACATCGCCGTGCTGCTGTGTTCGCCTAACCTCTAAATTACCAGCAGGGCTACTGGTTAAAACAGACAGGGCAAGAGACCTGCTGCACTGAGTCTGCATTCAGACCCGGGGATTGAGGAAGAAGTCTTCATTTCTAGTGTTTATATGAACACGGTTATCTTTATAATGATATAAATTGTGGTTATCTGTATATGACGGCTTTCCCGCTGTTACCAGTTGCTATGTATATGGGCAGAGACGCAGAGAGGAATTGACCAGGATGACTGGATTCAAGTCTGGCAAAGAACGGGTCCAGAAAGCAAGAAAGACAAAAACTGAAGCCAAAAAATAAGATAAACAAGTAAATAACAGGGTGAGAATGTGGTAAAATCTGAAAACATGGTAAAAATCAGGCGAGGGCTTTTCTTTATAAAGGAAAGCCCTCGTCTGATTTTTACCATGCTTGTCTAGAAATCAAGAAGCATTTTCTAGACAAGCAAAACATATTGTCTTGTTTTGAGAAATAGTATGCCAAAATGAAGTCAGTTTTTCTTCATATCATGCAAAATAATCTGCCAATGGGGTAAGCAAAATAATCTTGTTTTTCGATTTGTGATAAGATTATTTTGCTTACCCCATTGGCAGATTATTTCTTAATGAAGAACTCACTTAATATTGGCATATAATTTCTCAAAACAAGACAATATGTTTTGCTTGTCTAGAAAATGCTTCTTGATTTAAGAACTTTTAGATATTCGGACTAGAAACAAGACTTAAATTCTAAGTAAGAAAAGTATTTTTTGCAGTGTATCTGGATTGATTTTTTTTAAATTGTCGGTTAGGCTTAGGGAAGTTGTTGAGCTGGTCAATCAGTGCTTTTGAAAACACTATTGGTTGGGTTTAGAGAAAGAGGAGGGTGGGGAAGTCAATCACTCAGTCATTCAGTAATTTGACAGCGTCCTCTGGTGGATTAACTGTAGGCGCAAATGGCACTTATGAGAAAAATTGGAGATTTCAAAAAGCGTGCACAGCGACCTCTGGTGGATTCACAAAAACAAAAACTGCAAAAAACGTACCTCAAAGGGGGCTCTCCAGAAATGTATATAGTGGCATGTTTTCAGAATGAGCCTGGGTTGCTTTAATTACATTAAAGCATCAATGCTGTAAAGGAACTTTATGAAATTAAAAATAGTCACATTAACCTTTCACTGGAAGCTGAAAAACAGCTGTTCATATAGCCCATTTCTGTAAAAGGACAATCTGTTTTAGCCCACTTTATAAATGTGGATATATTAGTTTATTACCACCAAAACCAAGCAGGGCTTATTTAAAAACTAACTATAATATTAAAAAACAATCAATTGTTTTGGTACATACAGGTTATACATACAAGCTAATAAAAAATGTTTTACCTAATATAATATCTGTTCTTCACTGTCAGTGGTTTCACAAAAATCCTATATTCCACAAAAGGTTGGAAGGTTGGGAAAAAAATTATTCTTTTAAGAACTGCTTACTGAAAGGTTCTTTAGGGAACCAAAAATGTTTTGTTCTATGGCAATATTATGTAAAAACCCTCTTTGGAACCTTTAAGAGTATGATCTGTATAAATTCAACAGTTCTAAAGTCACACTCCTGTCCTCAACAACTCTTCTCTACTGTCTGACTCTCAAAATACACACACTCCGCACACTTGCTCACTGCGCTTGTCACGGTTGTCATGGTAATTTTCAATGCCCTGCTTCGAACACATTGCAGACTTTCTAAAAATAAGGATCTCTAGACTGTATTGTTTTTATTATGATTATTACTGTGCCTTTTTGTCTCTCTCCTACTCCTCTCACTGTCTCTCAATTGTACACTTGATTTAGCTTTTAGAACAGATATAGCTTGTGTGTTTGTGGCTTCTATTCTTTGGTGTTCTAAGATATAATCCTAATTATAAATCTGGCATCATATAAATTCCAAATAGGACTCTCATAAATGTAAAAACAACATACAATCGGTGCTGAATAGACAAGTGACATTGGTGGAGAGACATTTGTGCTCCTTATAAGCAAGACAGAATGTGCCTTGGCTTGACAGTCAGCCTTCAAGACATTTACAATAATGCAGTGTAATTGAATCCACAAACCCAGTGAGCAGCTCTCGCTTCTGGAGTTTTGCTCCATCTCATTCACTGTGACACTGTCACATCAGAGAGTGCAAAGGCGTGAACGCTTTTTCTTTTATAACCTTCTGATTGTCGAAACTGGGGCATTGTGGAGAATAACATAAGACAAATGTTGCTTCTTTATTCTTCAAGCCAGTGAGCCAGAGTTATGTAAGTTATATTCCAGAGAAACATTGTGTTTCTATAACTTACAGGTGTTATGATTGGAAAGTTGGTTACATGACTGCTTCAGATTTAATAAAATTTTTTTAAATATAGACATAAATTAGTCAACTTGACCTAAATTATGCTTTAACCATGTTGTTTTTTTTAATTGATATATTTTCTATTTTTTTTATCACAGTTCATTAAAAGGTTTGAACTGTTATGTGGATGAAACAATATACTGCTTGCAAACAATGTGGCACAGTTCAATGGTTAGTCGTCACCTTAGAATGATAAGGTTCTATCTGCGTTCTGAATGATTTTGAGATAATGAGCTTCAAGTTTTTGCATTCCATATAGCTAACAGTATGTGTGTTTTTTAAATAAAACGTCTTAACATTTAAACACTGAAAAAAAACACGTCATAAAGTAAATAAGAATATGTCAATTTTAAAATTTGACGGTCACACTTTACAATAAGGTTCATTAGTTAATGTTAATTATTGCAGTTATTTACAAACAGTGAATAATACATTTACTACGGTATTTGTTCATGTTAGTTAACGTTAATGAAAATACAGTAGTTCATTGTTAGTTCATGTTAACTCATGGTGCATTAACTAATGTTAACAAGCATGGACTTGGATGTTAATAATGCATTAGTAAATGTTCAAATATGATTAATAAATGCTGTACATGTGTTGTTCATGATTAGTTCATGTTAGTAAATGCATTAACTAATGAACCTTATTGTAAAGTGTTACCATTTTGACAAAAATTTCAGATAGAACCTTATAATTCTAAGGTGACGAGGTGACTTTATTAGACTTCACAAAATTAAAGGTCAAAGAAATGTGAGCTAAAACTGCTTGTCTTACTTAGTTTTTGTCTTGTTTCTACTTCAAATATCAAAAAACTTAATCAACAAGAATTTTTCTAGATAAAGAAATAATCTTAATTTAAACTGAAAACAAGATTAATTTGCTTGTTTTAAAGCAAAATGACTTGAATATGGCTAACTACTATTCACATTGTATTCTGATTGTAAGAGTTTGAATTCCAAGCTAATTTAATTGTTTTCTGTACTTGTGAATGATGGGTTTTCTGTTTAATTGTAACTCTAAATTACATTAAGGGTGATTGACTTCTCCAACAGCTTTTGTTGTAAAACATTTGTTTAGTAGATAAAAATAGCATATTGTCAGTGTTGGTATAAAAAATGGGCACACTGCAAAAAAATGCTTTTCTTACTTAGATTTGTTTAAGATTATTGTACACTCTTTATATATATGACTGCACTCCCTTCCATTCAAGTAATTCTATCCTGAAATTTGCAGATGATATTGCAGTGGTCGGGCTCATCAAGGATGAAAATGAGACCGCATACAGAGATAAATAAACTGGCTTTATGGTGCACTGATAATAACTTGGCCCTCAATACTTTAAAAACAAAGGAAATCATAGTGGATTTCAGGAGGAACAGACCAGATACTCTGCCCATATATATATACAAGAGGACTGTGTGGAGATTGTCAGTAATTTTAAGTATCTGGGCTTGAATCTGGACCAAAACATATCATGGAAAACCAACACTACAGCACTGGTCAAAAAGGCACAGCAGTGACTTTATTTTCTAAGGGTGCTAAAAAATAACAACTTGACCCAGGAACTGCTAGTGTCCTTTTGCAGATGCACCATTGAAAGTGTGCTGTCTTATTGCATCCCTGTGTGGTATGCATGAAAAAGCTGCCCATGAAAAAGCCCATGAAAAAGCTGCTCTCCAAAGGATTGTCAACACAGCGCACAATATCATCGGCTGCACTCTTCCCTCCTTAGAGAAGTTGTTTAAGACCCACTGCTACAGCAGAGCATGCAGCATCCTGAAGGACTCGTCTCATCCAGCATACCATCTATTTCAAATGTTACCTTCAGGGAGACGATATTGGACCATACAAGCTAAAACAAGCAGATTAATAAATAGTACATTTCCAAGGGCTGTTGCAATAATGAATGGACATTAAATCGAGGGTGTTTCTGGCCAAAATCATTTTAATCTAACTCACATTTTAACCTGCTGCTAGAAAATGCACTTGCCACTTTATACGCACATCATATGCACTTTTAGTAATGCATTGTTATTCTTTTAATGATTGATTATTGTTGCCATTTTATCTTTTTATCTCTTGTTATTATTGTTGTTGTTTTAGATAAATACTGTAGGACTGCACTGAGGCAAAACTGCATTTCGCTTACCCCATTGGCAGATTGTTTTGCTTGTTTTGAGAAAAAAATCACCTAATTTGGCATATTATTTCCTAAAACAAGACAGTAAGTTTTGCTTATCTATAAAATTCTTCATGATTAAGGAATGTTTAGATATTTGGACTAAAAAGAAGACAAAACTCTAAGTAAAAAAAGCCTTTTTGCAGTGTGCCTATTTTCTTATACCAACACAGACAATATTCTATTTTTATCTACTAAACAAATGTTTTACAACAAAAGCTGTTGGAGAAGTCAATAGCCCTTAATGCAATTTAGAAGTATAATTAAACAGAAAACCCATCATTCACAAGTACAGGAAACAATTAAATTAGCTTGGAATTCAAACTCTTACAATCAGAATACAATGTGAATAGTAGATGGTCATATTAGTCATTTTGCTTTAAAACAAGCACAATAGTCTTGTTTTCAGTTTGAATTAAGAGTATTTATTTATCTAGAATAATTCTTGTTGATTAAGTTTTTTTGATATTTATTTTATTTAATTTTGTTATTTCTTTTCTTCTATATATATATATATATATATATATATATATATATATATATATATATATATATATATATATATATATATATGTGTGTGTGTGTGTGTGTGTGTGTGTGTGTGTGTGTGTGTGTGTGTATATTATATATATATAAGACAAAAAAATCGAAGTAAGAAAATAATTTTTTGCAGTGTAATGGGTTGCCAGAACTTTTTGGCTGTTGTTTTGAGGATTATATATACAAGAGTTGGACGATGAGACTGAAACGCCTGGTTTTAGACAACAATAATTCATTAGTATAGTGTAGTACCTTTTTTGCAGCCAACAGAGCATCAGTTCATCTTGAGAATGACAGATACAAGTCCTGCACAGTGGCCAGAGCGATTTTGAGCCATTCTTTCTGAAGAATAGTGACCAGGTCATTACGTGATGCTGGTGGAGATAAACATTTCCTGACTCAATTCTTCAAAACACCCCAAAGTGGCTCACTAATATTTAAATCTGGTGACTGTGCAGGCCATGGGTGATGTTCAACTTTCCTTTTAATGTTAATCAAACCACACTGTCACCACTCCTGCTGTGTGTATTGGTGCACTATCACAATGATACATAGCACCGGGTTCAGGATACAATGTTGAATGGTACATTGAATGCACATGGTCCTCCAGAATGGTTCAGTAGACCTGAACAGTGACGCACTTGTCTAGCACAAGCATTGAGCTGAGGGAATGCCATGATATTCTAGCACAAACCATCACTGATTTACCCTCATTGCGTCACCCTCGTTGGGTGGTATGGGTCTTTGGAGCTTCTTCCCACCGTAACTCTCCCAGATAGGGAAAAGACAGTAAAAGTGTAACTAAATCGAAACACTTGTTATATAAATGTAACAATTGTCACCCAAATTAACATTAGATGAAAGAAACATATATATAGTGTATTTTTATAAAATCACATCATCAATTACTGTCCTAATATCTATAATATGGTGATTTTTATTGCTTTATAGTGAATACACGGATAGGGATCAAGTTCCCTAAGAATTAGCCATGTAAAATTGTCACTATATATGAGCTTTAATGACATATGGCAGTTAACTTTTTCCTCATTAAAACATGCCACTGTGTTCTAAAACTGACTCATAATGCTATAAATATGACAAGGAGGTTTATAGAGAGATCCAACATGTTGAAATGGAAAATCAGTAAATTAATTTCCAGCAGAGAGCCATATGTAAGATATACTTTATTTGTGTCATTTATTACAAATAGGTTTGAAATGCATGTGTTTACATAGAGCCTGATCCTGATTCTAGTTTGACTGGTGATTGGCGGAGGAAACAGGATGTACAGTGTAACTGAAATATCATCTTTTTGGTAACTGAGGAACCAGGTCGTAACATCGCTGTTTAATATCAGCTGCTTCAGTGAGGTAGACATTGAAACGATTTAGTCACAGAATATCAAGTGAAAACACTACAAATACAATATACTTCAATAGTCAATAAACAGAGATTATCACAAAAGAACACTTTCACTTGAAAATATTGTAATCATTGCACCTTTTTTAAAAGATACTTAATACTAATAAGCTGATCATTCCATAAAGACAGACATCTCAGAGGTTACGTCTTTGAGAGAGGAAAAAAATAGAAACGTTTTACACACAAAAACAGTCAGTGCACTGTTAAGCAATGCATAAAATTAAATAACCAATCCACATACATCGTAATATACAAAACAAGGCTATAAAGTAGGTACTGCTATATATAAATTAACATGTAAAACATAACATACCAGCAGTTTCAATATCTGTGACAGTTCTACACACTTTAAAATACTTGGCCTGAAACATTGAAATGTAGAAACATCTCTCGTATATAAAGAGAGCAGCATTTCTACAAAGCTATTGAATTTATAATGATAGCAGCAAAAAGGTTATCATCGCTTTTAATGTTTTCTATAGCTCATAATTATGGCAACAGATATTCTTATCTTAGATAAGAGCATGTATGTTCTTAACTTATAGCTTAAGGTTATAGAATAAGCCATCTAATATGATTTACTATTTTTAAAAAATATTGTTCAGAAAGATTGCTAACCGAACCCAGTGATAAACTACATTTTGACATAAAAATCTCTATTTTTAACACCCAGTGGAGCAAATCATTTAGCATAAACAATTTTTGACTATCTACACTTCTAAATAAGTGAATAAATCTTCCAGTTACTATGATATAACAGTCACTTTATGTTAAGTAACAGTCTACGCAAGTCTTTCATAAGTAAGCCTCGGGAGTAGACTGCTTTGAATATAATCCCATACAATGGAAATGTAAACTTATGACATGGCACAGCTTCATAAATTAACAGTCTAAAAAATTCCAAAAGCTATTTCGGATGTAACAGTTCTCGTCATTTACTTTCATCGCCAGAAGTTCTGATAATGGTTGAAGAATGTGGCAGGCAAAATTTCACACGGACATATAAATGGCATTAAAACAGGGCTACTGATTGCTTATTGACTTTGTCTTTATCATTCAGACCATACTGCCAAATACTATAGTTGATAATTTACTGAACTTACAGTAAACGTAACCTAGCACAGCGCAGGCGTGGATTATAGAATGAATTAAATGTAATTTAGGGTTAAAGTGAAGTTGTAGTGGCTTTAAATGCCTTCAAAATAAAACAATCCCTTCAAGATGACCAAGCTTACATGTGCATAGTCAAACCTCTGTTTTACGCTCACATGAAACATCAATACATCAAGACAGTCATTTAAGATAGCTTGAAGAAATACATTTAGTCATTACTATATGTACTTAGTCATTACTATATATACAAAGCAAACTTTGCTTTTGAAGTTTCAACCATTAACCATCTATATCCTGGACTTACTTCAACCTCCTAGGCTTCGTTATCCCTAACCACCTTCTTAGTCCTTAATCTGACCAAGTTACCAAAGTTAGGATTATAGAATGAGCCAAAACACAACTCATTTGAATAGATTTTCCCTTCAGCGGTCCGAGCCCCTCACTCTTTAAAAACATTTTTTGAGAAGTTACATCTGGTGACCTCAATAGCAATAAGATGTTCCAGAGTGAATCTCACATCTACTTCCTGCTCAGTTGGACTTGTGTTCACCATTTTTGGCCCAGCCTCGAGTCATGGCTGACACCACAATGCTGTACATGGTGAGCCAGGCCTGGCGCAGAGATGTTGTGTAGGCTGGTCCCAAACTGGACTGTAGCATATAGAGCAAGGACTCTCCAACCAACTGATGAAAACGTGAAAGAATCAAATCAATCACCTGATAGTCTGAAAATTCACTGTGACACAACTGTCAATCTCATTGTCATCTTTGACATTTGAGAGTTACAGCTGCAATATGCAATTTCCATCATCACAGATGACTAGCTAATGATGACTGGAACTTGCAAGCAAAGTGTACTCACAGCGAAGGACTGCGTATTCACTCCAACTGCTTGGTGCTTCCTTCCCAGGTTCAACAAGAAGTCCTCCAGTGTGTGTAGGTCATCAAGATGGCTCACAGCTGCATCAATCACTAACATCACCTGGACAGATATACAACCACTTGAGCTGAGATGAACATATTTATCTGGGATTGCACTTGGGCCAAAGTTAGTCAAGTAAAAGAAACTTATTTGACTACACTAGAGGGGTTATTTCCTGGAAAATCATCTTCCTGTAGAGGTGCCCAATCCTGTTCCTGGAGATCTACCTTCCCACAGAGTTCAGTTGCAACATTGATCAAACACACCTGTCTTTAATTACCAAGTGCTCCTTCAGATCCAACTTAGTTGGTTTAATTTTGTTTGATCAGATTTGGAGCTAAACTCTGCAGGAAGGCACTGTAGGTCTCCAGGAGAAGGATTGGGCACGCCTGTTGTAGAGCAAGGCTGTCAAACTTACTTACAGAGGGGTTACAGTGCTGATATATTCAGCTTGTTCCATAGTTAAATCCGTGTGATCCAGCAATTTAAGTCCTTCAGGAGGAAGGTATACCTCCTTTAAGAAGTATTTTTGCTTTAACCTTCAACCAAATCCATTAAGACATTTGCTTGTGCTAGTATGACTTGAGTAATCCTATGAAATCAGATTCTGTTCCAGGTTTGTTGAGCTCTGCAGAAAGGGTTTCTCCACTTAGGAGAGGTATGAGA